>NC_057705.1:3402388-3668889 GCF_014466175.1 Vespula pensylvanica | reverse complement strand
CATTTACACATACATACATACACAATACGTGGTTTCCTTACCAGTCAATCTGACTCGCACCCGTAGAAATAGATATACCAAAAACGTCCGTAATTCTAATGTTAAAAATTGTATGGGAGAGTCATAAAAAATTTGCTTCCTGTCTTTCTTTCCCTCCCACCCCCTCTCTCTCGTCTTTGTATCATATCATGGACAAGTTATCAACAATCTTTCTTTCAATATAACAATAGAAATTTTCGATTGTTCCGCTCATTCCTACTTTTTATGTTGTTGGTGTCCATAGAGTAAAATCTAACTGATAGTATATTATATAATATATTATTGATATGTGTATACATGTTACTGAAACTAAACTGTATTAACGGAACGGCGATGAAACGCAAATGGTACTAAGATTGAACTGAAATATGTGAATCGATCTTCAGGAGCCAAACATGAGAATACGAATGAGAACCGTGGTTTAATTTTCACAGATGCGATACCATATCATCTTCCAACGCAAAATATTAATCGTATTGTTATTCTCTACTATACTTTTTTAAATATATTTAAAAGAAACCTCATATCATCTTTTTAAAAAGAAATAAGAGGAAGGAAGAGTGTGCTTCTCAAGTGATAATCGCAAATAGTAAAATAGTAAAAGTTAATATTGCAGATAATGATCGTCTAAATGTTTTTAACATTAATCATACCACGGTTGTTCAATGATCGATTTTGGATTTTGAATAAAAATTCTACATTCACTGTTACTATTTTTCTCAATTTCACTTTACAACAATTCCTATAATATCCATTTAATAATCTTTTCAATATTTATGCTTGCTTTTGTTTTGTTTATTCTGAGAAAAATATATACCTTGTCTTATTTACTGCAATCGGTCAAATGACTATTTCAAAAACCGACACCAAATTGTGCATTTGAGGCTTAATCTGAGCAAAATCGTTCAAACTATTCTCGAATATTATTATCATACATACTGCTACATAGAAAGGCAGTATAATTTTGAAAGTTCCAAACAGAGAATCGCAGCGTGAAGATAATACAGCAAAAGAAAGTGAACAAAACTTATAATACTTAGTAGTTAGTTTATATTTTATTTTACTATATTATTCTAGTATTTACTAATATTTTTAATGTTTACCCCTAAACATGTCAAGACGTTCAATAAAAAAGGTATTGGAAAAGACAACAAATATAGACGAAGAGTTTAAGAGACGATGAAAGAGAATCTTTTTAAATTGAAAATGACCAAATTCAAATTAGATATAATTTATTCAACACTTATAAATGAATCCTTAAATAAGAAGGATGAAAAAAGGAACATTTTATTAAACAGACATAGGAGATAAAAGAAAAGATTTCCGTCAAGTTTTGAAAATGAGAATGAAGAAAATGACCAAGACAGTGAAGTTGCTATTGATGGAGCTGTTTGAGAAGAAATACAAGAGGATTCAAGATTTGAAAGGCCGTTACATCACTATTTTCAGATAAGTATCAAATCTAACGAATATAACAATATATTCGAAACAAAGCCTCAAGTAAGAACTGCATTTGCGTTCAATATTATTATTGAATTCATACGACAATGCACAGAATTCGAAACGAATTGAATATTAGACATTACGTAAAATCTATTACATGAACATCTTTCCCCAACATTTCTTGTTATTTTGTACGTACGTAGTGCATATGAGGCAAAAAATGTAAACATTTTATATTTGTGGAATAAGAAAAGCATTTTTTCAAACACAATGACCAAGAACCATTTTATAAAAATTTTAAAATTTATCTGATTTAATGAAAAATGTACTCGAAGCCCACGGTTAGAAACTGAATTTGCATTAATTTCTGAAATTTAAATTAAATTTATTGAAAATAGCTAAAATTGTTACAAAAACCGGCTATGAATCTTATCGTTAATGAACAACCGTTTCCGACTAAAGTTAAGTGCAGATTCATACAACATATGCCAGATAAACCTGATAAATTTGGAATAAAATTTTGATTAAGCTAGCGTTACGCTAGCGTTAGTTAAGATTAAGTAACATCAGCATTAGCGGATGTTAATAGTAAATAAAAATAGTAGTAAAAAATATATTTCTTTTTTTTTTTAGAGAAAATTATCGATCGCTTAATGAATTTGAAAAATTGATCAATCCGGGTACTCAGGATGTGGAGAAAATATCGCGATGGATAATTCTTTTACGAATATATTATTAATGACAAAACTTCTAGAAAGAAATAGAACATTAGTTGGAACTATTTGGCAAAACAGAAAAGAATTGCCAAAATTTATAAAATAAAAAAAAGATAATATGGCACTTTTTTCAACACAACTTTATAAATCAGCTAATTGTACTCTGACAATATATGAAACGAAACAAGAGAGTATATGTACTAAATTACACTACACATATTCCTCAAAATTGCAGCGTATATCTGAAATATTACTTACTATAATAATATTAATTAACTAATTCAATGTAGACATAACTGATCAAATATCAAGAAAATATAATGTGAAATCTAAATCTTACAGACATCACCTCCAAATATTTTTTAATATACTTGATTAGCTGGTGCAACTGCATGAAATCTGTACAAAAGAACAATAGAAGACATGAATTCTTGTTCCAACTAACAGAAGAACTTGCCATGATATACTAAGAATTGCGAAAACAAGAATAACAAAATATACAGGAAACATCCAACAAATACAAGTAATAAAACATATACATAAACATACAACAAATACAAGTAATAATACATATGTACGGAAAACGTACCAACTAAGATATTATAAGGATATTAAAGTATCTAAAATCTGCAATGAGCTTGGAAAATATGTTTATGGAAAATGCAGAGTAAAAAACCTATAGTCTGTAAAAAATAAGCTGATCAAATTGAAACATCTACCATTTAGTTCTAACTAAAGGAAAACATGTATTAATGTTTGTTCTTTATTCTTCTTGAAAATTATAATGAAAAATAGATAATTTCTTTTAGCATTATCTACAAATTGTTTTATTTATTATTTCCTATATTAAATTTACTATTACATGCATACAGTTTGATAAAATACAATTTTTATTTCAAAACCGATCATTTGACCAATTCAAGAAATAAAAAGAAAATCTCGGTACGATTAGTACCGACAATAATAAATATAGTGACATATTTGAATATAGCGGCATAACAAGAAATTGTGCAAAACAATCAGTAATTAATGAGGATATATCGATACCGATAATGAAAAAGATTGAGAAAAAATAATAAACCAAAGATCTAGAATTATACAATTGAACAAAAATATGGAAGATTTTAGCGTTAGTGTATGCCGCATGCGTGTGCATGTGTACGTACGTGTGCGTGAGCGTGTTGTGATAAGTCAATCGACAGTTGAACGAGAATATTATCTATTCTTTGCGAAGTGCGTTTATTTGTCAAACGAAGAGAAAAGTTGAGATACTGGGAGTGAGAATGAGATGGAAGTGCAGCGAGATAAATAACGAATAGGACAAAGAGCGATCGGAATTTCCGATTGCGTGTACGCAAATGTGAGTGAGAATAGGTACGACGGAGAAGACGTGGAAAAAAAGAGAACGAGGGTAGTCTCGAATAGGCCAATAGATCAAAAAATAAAGACGATAGAAGACAATATTGAACAGATCGAGCAAAGAGAGAAAAGAACAGAAGAGACGGTCTTGAATAGACCTGAGAGTAAAGAATAAAGAGGAAAGAGTTGTATCTTAACCCCTTGAATGGAAAAGACGAATCTCATCCACGCATATTTTCTGCCGAATTCGACTTTGACGGGCGACGACCGCTACATATTTAAATGTTTTAGGTTTTATGTTATATGGTTTAAAGATCATATAAATTTTTTCTGACTTGTAAAAAAAAATTATATATATATATATATATATATATATATATATATATATATATATTTACAAGACGACCTAGAGGAGTTCAGAGTGAACTCGAAATTAAAAAACCGTTTCTAGGTACCCAAAGAATTTTGACAGTAGGTTATCGGTTGTCTTCTAAGGGAATTCTGCCTAAAAAGTAACTTGCGAACGTTCCAAATTATCTTTTTATTTTCTTAAAAAAGATTGTAAAGCTATTAATTGTAAATAAGTTGTTTTTGTTTTGAAATTAAAGTTCTTTTTCTTTTAATGTGTAGTTGCACGTAACAACATACACACGTACTTAACAGTAACTTACTGAATAATCGATTCCGGCAACGTTATACATTAAAATGTGATATAACTATTGACGAATTATTTATGAAATATAAAGAACGTTCGAGTTTTATCCATCTAAAAGAGCTCAATATAGAATATAATTTTATAAAATATGCCGAAAAATATGAGTATGTCGAGAACTATCACACACACTTCAAGAATATTAATTACTGGCAATTATTATAAAAAAATGAGCAGTATTAAAAAGAAATTTAAATAGTTTGTTAATTTTATTCGTAATAATTTCTATTAAATCAAAAAATTCGTTTTTTTTTTTTCTTAACTTCATTGTTAGTTAAAGAGAATATTTTTCAACGTTTATTTATTATCATTATTATTACTTTATTAATCTATTCTATCACAAATGAAAGTGTCCACATTTATATATAGATTTACTGACAAAATTAAGAAACAAAGTAATTCTTCGCCCATTTTTATATATATTCTTTATTTTCCGAAATACATAAATTGAAATTAAAAATAAGATAATATTTCACACATCATGCTACTTCATTATGCTATTTTTAATATTAACCTATGCATTTCGCAAGATAAAGAATATTGTATAAAAATGAACAATTACTTTGTTTCTTAATTTTGGTCAGTAAGTATATATATTCAATAAAAATTGAAATATTTTAATTTTATTTTGTGATAATTCCAAACAAAGAGTTGCCCTAAATTAAATTCTGCCTTAAATTCTTGTCTGCACACCTACGTTTTTTTGAAAGTAATTCATAAAGCAGGAGTTAATTAATAATATCCTTATTAACCACAAGAGTAAATTATTCGAGTTTAGCTAGCCTTATCTTCCAGGTAGAGTTATAAAAAAAAGTACTATAATACCGAGAGATTTCTGGCATAAGATTAACTAGTTTAGGCTAGTTAAATAAAAACTAGAGTAGATTATGTCTTTTTAATACGACATTTAATAATATATTTCAAAAAATTATTGTAACGAAAACGAATCGTTTTGCTAAACATATAATATAAATGTAAGTAAAATAATGAAAATAAAATAAGAAAAATCGTGACGCGATTTAAATTCCTGTAAATTGTGATGAAAAAAATTATATTATGTATAATAATAACTCGGAAAAAAAAACAAAACATTACAAAATCACCAATTAATGCAATTTAAGAGACATTCCATATAAACAATTTAATCCAACCTGAAGAGATTTGGCATAATAATTTATAAATGATGAGAATCAGCGTCAGATTATTGTTATTATTTTAAGATATATACAGGCAATGACAAATTAAATTCTAATAGTAGTATTCCTGAAAATATGGAATTATCAAAAGTCAATTTTGAATAAATTATTTTATATATTGAAAATTGATATGTGTCGCCTGAACTGTTTCTAACATTAATTAAAAATAAGACACATATCATTGGGACTATGCGTTTTAATAAAATCAATATACCGAAAGATTTTATTGAAACAAAGTTAAAAAGGGGAGAATATAGCTTTGAAATAAAAAAATTAGATGCAATGTTAGGCTCACTTTTCAAAGCATATAAACTCGACAATAACAAAAAACCATGAAGAACTTATAGTTTGTAAAAAAACATAAGAAATGCAATGAAACAACATGGGAATATAAAAGATGCATTAGATCCACTATACTGCATCGAAAGATATCACACGATGTAAAGATTAATTCTCTACGTTTTTTTCTAAACGTTAGTAATGTAAAATAAACATCTCTTCACAAATTGAAATAAAATGTTATTAATATGCATGTTTCTTATTTCTAGGCTAAAAATTATTTCATTTCACTATAACAATTGTTGTTGATTGTTACATCTAAAGATCTTGAAATTATCTGATTTGTTATAACTGATTATAACATTTAAATGCATACAAAAATGTTTATTAAAATTAATTAGATTTTATGGTTTTTATAATAATGAATGTCAGACTATATCCATATAATCGACACACGTTCTAGTGCGCATAGTCGCAATACTATGTATGAGCGATTTCGTCACCAATTGTGACAGAACCAATCGGACTTAAATTACACTGCAAGGAGTTAATTAATTGCATGACTAATTAAATAACTCTAATACAAGAAGATACTATCCCAAACTAATGAAACTAAACATGCACAATAAAAAAACAATAAAAAGTGTATTATTCATGAGTAAATCTAAAAGAAGAATGATTAATGATCATGTTCATCAATAATTTACTGAAAAAATTACAACCAGTAACTCGTGTCAAGTAGAATCTTTCATCCTCGACATGATAAGTACTGGAGGGACTTAAATGTGTTCACTCACTACTTAAGAAGATCTCCAAAGGCTCCAAAACCCGCCCACGTTGTAAATCGATCGGTAACAGGATCGATAATAAACTGATCCGTAATAGGTCCAAAATTTATTTCATTTTACAACGTAGGTTGAAAATTCATTAGATTGAATTTGTAATAATGATATTGACTTAACGACAATGCAATGATGATCTGAAAGAGTTGGAAAATATTTTTATTAAATTCATCGTAATAAAAAAAATTGTAAAATTATATTAGTTATCAAATTTAAAGATTTACTTACCACTATTATTTTATAGAAGAAGTGTACTACATTTTTTATTATCTTCCATGATGCAGTAATACGATAATTATTTAATAATTAAGAAGCAGACAATGCAATTAATTCGCGAGTATTTATTGTTTGTTCTATATATAAGTATCTACAGTCTAACTATAAGAAAAAAAGAATAAATAAAATTTTATACGAATAAACATTGATTCTATGATTGCTTTGCACGCAGATTATTCATATGCACATACTCCTAAAAGATATTTAAAACCATAAAACACAAACAAATTTAAATTAATCGGAAAAATATTAACAACAAATCTACTTTACAAATTTTCTTTTATTTTATCGAAATAAAGATCGATATATTTATGGTTGTAAAAACAACTGCAATCATAATCTGTAAAAAGAACAAAAACACACTATCAGTATGATTGCACAGTATAAAAAAATCGTTAAAAAGTATATAACTAAAAAAATAAAAAAAGGTTACTCTGGTTCTTACTAATAAAAAGTAACAATGAAATATACAAAAACATAACTGTAATAAAAAAAATTAATAAACAATATACAACGAATAACAGTATTATCTATAAAATATTAATAATATTCACGACGCTAATTTTATAATAAAAATTCATAGCACAATTATTAATAATTATGGTAATTATTAATAATTCTAAAATAAAATATAGTTAAATTTTCACTGGAATAATTAATACGAAAATAATATTACTTACACACAGGAGAACTGCCGAGTGTGTTATCACTTGTAGGTATCATATTATTCTGAAAAGGAGAGGTCACCTATATATCCATCTTCGCTTTAATTTCGTGAGTTCGTATACACACAAAAAAATTTTCAAGAACATACCATTTCCTAGAATATAATAATAGGATGTTTATCCATATTTAACGTACCCTCATAAACCAGAACTTACTTGATTTTTTTTTTACTAGATATACAACTTCCCTCGGCTACATATGAAAAACAGCAAAATATAATACGATTTCACTGTACTACGTGTTCCATCTTCGTTGACTCATGACATTTTGTATATTATAAAATTCTGTAATATAATAAAAATAACTGTAAAATGTATATACATATTAAATATAATATATGCTAAGTAAATGTGATGTGTTATAACTTATAAACGGTAATACAATACTTTTTCAACGATAACACAAGCTCTACAAAATGCCCTTTCTTGTTTTCAAATCTTACTATTTTTTTCCTACCCACTTACACACTCATCTTATGCATTCGCTGCCTTATTTACGTATTATATACCAATTGATGATAATATATACATATTATATACTATTGACAAAAACAATCCTGGATTAAAACAGGATACTGTTCGCCAATGTGACAAAAATGCCTTAATTTTGAGAATATGATATGTGCGACAAATGTATGTACATATACATGTTTATTCGCGAGTTCATATGTACAACGTGTATGTGAGATATATATAAAATACTATATGTAGTATATAGTATTATATATATAGTGTTAGTACCAATAATATTAATATCCATCAGGGATATATACGTTTGTATATTCTTTTGTGTGTGTGTGTGTGTGTGTACGATTATTAAGAGCATAAATATATGATCCGAAACATACGATTTAAATAAAAATCGAATATAATATATAATACGATCAGCCACGATTAATAAACGATAAATTGTTAGACTATGCTGTATTAAAACACAAGAAGCATATCGCGAAAATAAGAACCGAAAATTCGAGAAAAAATATGATGCAATATGTAGATGATGATCTTATTTTCACGAATATCTCTAAAACGCAACATTTTCTTACGAACACTACATCTTAGAAATCTCATATTTGGTTATCAATTAATATATTTTGAACGAATATGTAACGTAGAAACGAGATTGTTAATTACCTGCAATTAGGAGAAGACAAAACTCCGTCACCACATGTGGATTGCGACTGGCCTCGGGAATACCGGCACAAGACGACAAAGATTACCCACCTATATAGCGCCATCTTGTGGACATTTCGTACCAATAGATATATAAATACGAACGAACAATACATTGAATAATGTATCAAATTATCCGTGTAATAAATTTGTATCTCTTTTGTAAATATTTCGAAGAAACAATATTTATCTCTATTTCTATTTATTTATTTTTATCTATAAGGGTTTAATAATATAAAACTTATAATTGAAATAAAATATTAGAATTCGGTAAAAGTCGAGTATCATCAGAAATGTTTCATCGATTTCTAAAAAAAAAATTATATGACAATTTCGTGACGAATTAATAATTTTGAACAAATAATGATGTCTGAAAGAATAATCCAAAAGAATAAAAACTTTTACACACTTTCATTATATATAATGTACAGTTCAACATTTAATTCTTTTAGTGTAAAGCTTTTACTTTAACCTTCTACAAATCAATTTTTTGTGTCTACAAACAAAATTATATAATGTGAAAGTTATAATATTACTTTTGTAATTATACTATCATATATAAACAATTACTATTCTATGTATATATATTAGGTATCTTATAAAAACATACAAAGCTTTACATATAAAGTAAAAATGACTTTTTTGCTAATAAAATAAAATGAAATTTTCAAAATACAAATTAGCGTTAAATATAATTTTAAAGTTATATAACGTTACAGAGAATTAATGATAATAAACATAGAAAAAAAAAGTTTTAACGAATTAATACTTTCTACCAAAAAAAATAACTAAATCTATATTCTTACATCAGAATTTTTATACATATATACTTACTTGTTTTTGCTATGTTTGAAGAAAAGCGAAAAAATAAGACATATTTTTTACTATCCTTTATTTAAGGTTAAATCAACAAATTAGTTTTTCTTTCTTCTACTGTCTATCTTCTTTGTCCTTTCAACTGATAGCAACTGACTGTCACACTGCCGACGTAAACATTCGGAATTGAAATAATACGAACAGAGCATGAAAAGAAACAAAGAATATAATTGACGGCTGACATAGGACACACGTATACGCGCACACACGCAATGCGCGGACTGGTGTATTCGATTGAATTTATTATATGTATATATATATATATATATGTATATATATATGTTTATATATATATATATATGATTAATTTCTGAATACTTTTACATTAATCTATAATGTATTACAAAAAACATTCGTATTGTCATGCTATTAGTCTCTAATTTGAAGAATCCATCCTTCGTCATCTACTAAATATATACAATACATTGGATACATAAAAAAAAATCTTACAAACAAAATATACAAATTTGTGTTTACAATACAAAAAATAACCTTACAGTATTGATCATATAAGACACTCGTAAAAAAATGCCTAAAAAAAAGAAAATATAAGAAATTGAAAAATAAAGTGATTGTTATAATAAAAAATTTTGAAAAGAATGTAAAATTTAGTTGAAAAGAATTAAACTCGGACTATCGTATTTACATTATAATGCATGCGACATATACACTCAATAATACATGCGACACATATCATGCATACATATACACACACACATGAGTGCGCCGTAGTTGAGAAAAATCTCGCTTGGCAACAAGAAACAATAGGCAACTCAAGAACAAATAGGATAATTGGTTTGACGTGTGAATTGAGATTGTATTTACCATCTTCGGCGAAGGAGAAAGATAAGTCTTTCTATGTGGAAACAATAAAGCATCATTCATCAGCAATCGAAGAAGAATATTAGATATATAATCCCATATAAGCATTACGTGATGCTATCTAATAATATAAGGGTATAGAAGTTTACATACAGAGAAACATTAACTATATTAATGAATAAAAAATTAATATTATCATTTAATTATACTCTTTCTAATTATTTTATTTCATTCTAAATAGTGCTATAAAATTATTTTTAACGATAAAATGTTTAAAATATTTTCAATTACACTTTCGACCATAATCTGTTTATCAGAAATTCAAAAAATCCATATCATAATATTAAATTATTTTAACACATTGCAGATCATATATTTAATTTATTGCTAACCATATATTTAGCCAGCCATTTTTTGCATCAAATATTTTTAAATCTCTTATGGTTTGTTAGTAATTAAAAACATCATCATATTAAATATTTATTCTTAATAAATATTTTAAAATTATATGTGCTTTCAATATAAATTTTACTATCTACTACAATTTTCTTAAAGTATGATATTTAGTAAATAGCCGCATAGCTTGCTAACATAGCATGGAAATTTCACTTCTCCTACTTGTAATGTATATGATCTATATATAAAGTTATGTTAGCAAATTTGAAAAGCCTAGTGTACTTCGAAATCTAATGGCTCATCTATTTCTTCAGGAGTAAGCAAATTTTTTCTGTTTCGATTATATCTTATTTTACTTTGAGGATTGTACATTTGATATATTTTATATAAATTAAAGAAGTCATATTTAATCAGATAGAACTTTTAACTTATAACTGTTAACTCTTATTAATGCATCATATGACTCTTGGTTAATACATAAAGAATGCGAGATATCTCGTCATCCATATTGAAAACATTTCAATATTTTATACTTATTTTTCGTATTATTTCAAGTATTCTTATTATTTTATACTTTTTCTATGTTTCATAGATAAAATACTTTTATTGTCGAATTATGGAGTTTTTATTTATCAAGCATTGGATATATATACATCTTCAGAAATTCTGCAATTTGCACAAAATAAATACATACAGATATTATTAAAGCAGATACTGTGTTTTCATAAGATTATTTATTTATATATATATATTCATTAAAGAACATGGTTAATTTCTTATTTTATGTAACAAATTGTTAAAGACTTATCCTATAATTATATATTATACTAAAACATCTGCAAAGATATTAATTAAGTCTTTAAAGATAAGAATATAACCAAATAAGAATTTGTTGTTCACTAATGTATGAATCTGATATATGATTTTAGAAAATATTTTTAGAAAAGGAAAAATATGGGTTAAGAAAATATTCATCTTTAAAATTGCTGTTATTATTATTTATACAGAAACACTAATTAATTCCAAAACTATCGTTTTCTATTTTGATGATAAATTTATGCAGATATATAAATAGATTGATAAATGTAGAATAATATTATAAGATGCATTTCAATCAAAATCAAAGTAATTTACAATAAAATTATTGCATTTTAAAAAATTCAGAAAATATAAAAGCACTAACACTACTGCCTTTACTCCTATTATATAGGATCATTATAATTTTTGAGCAATAGTTTTCAGATCCATTACTTTCTTAGTTGAATTAATACTTACAGAATAATCTTGTATATGACCACAACATTAAAATTTCCAAGAATTAAACCTTGTTATATGATATGTTGTACATGCTAGTAGACTACTTAGCACTTAATTAACCAATTATTTCAAGCTGAAATCATTCCATGTATCCAATTATTTTCCTGCAATTGAATATAAAATTAAAATATCTAAATAAACTTAAATATACTTTATTTACATATCATGCAAAAAAAAAGTAAAATTATTACATGTATTTAATAATGTTTTTGTTGTATACCATATAAGATTGATCTACATGCAACGATACACAACAAGTTTTACAAATATATCAAATTACGTTGCATTTCTCTTTAACAGACCATATCTCAGTGGGATTCTTTTTTTATTAGTAACTGTTTTTTTTTTTTTAAATATGATTTTATAATTTCACGGACAGTTTGAAAAATAAATCTTTATTTGCAGTTTCTCTAGAAATACTGGAAGTATTGCCAGATTTTGTCAATTATCTTTAATTAGTTCCTCTAACTACTTCTAATAGGAAATATTTTGTTATAAATTATAATTGCAGTAAATTTTGAATGCATTAAATAAGACACAATTTATCAAAAGGAAGATTACTTTTTTATACCATTTTATACTTTTGTGCAAGATATTGCTGTTCACCAAAAATTCAATCAATTCCTTTCACATTTCTATCATGATCCACTATGCACATAGATTTTATTATATTACGTATAAACTTCATAAAAGCATCATGAATAATAGAGATCATAAGCACTAACTTTTTATTTTTCTATATGACAAGAACAAATATAAAAATGTCATTTCTCCTCTTTAAAGGTTTATTTAATTTTTTTTGTAATAATTTAGGCAAATCACGGTTCTCCATTATAGTGCCATAATTGTGTATTTTGTTCTTCAATAATGTCATAACAACAGACATGCTTTTGTAATAATTATCTCAGTAAACATGATGCCAACTAAAAAAATTCACAAAACAGGTAATATATTGTCTTGTAACTATTTGCTTTCACTCAATAAATCTCGAAGTTGCAAATATGATCAGTCTCACTTTACTTCTTTAATAAGTCTACTCAGACTTATTAAAATGTCATATTTTATTATTTTTGCAATTATACATTCTGAAGTTTATATATTCTCTCTGTGATATCTTTGACTCATCAAGTGATAACTGCTGATTTGATTTATGTAACTGAAATTTTGTAATTGAATGACCCAAAATAGGTCTGATTTTATAAAATCTCTCTTTGTTAAATTCAGATTGTGATTTATTACTAAGATGAAAGAATATAAGGATTTATTTGAACCTCATTCTTTATAGTTTCTGAAAACATGGATGTTTCAAGCAAAGGATCAGGTGACTAATAATCTTTTCATTCAATCTTTTTTATTTGCCTCATCAATATTAATAAACCGAGAAAATTCTTTATATTTCTATTAATAGTTTCCATCCATGGTAAAGTTCCAATAAGAGATTTTATACAATTTTTTTTATTTATATTTGGTATAATTTTTATTATATATATTTAGTATTGGTATAAGTTGATTTTTTGAAAAGTAATTAGATCAAAGAAATCATTATTAAAGAGTAAATGTATTACTTTACTTATACTTTGTTGATTTCCAAGTTGAACAGTTATTTCGGAAATGTAATACCAGCAGTGTTGGTAAAATATTATTTTTCATCCATTCTTCTTTAAAATCATTTTCATTGTCGGACACCATCACCATTTTCGCTTCCATAGTAGTCCAATGTCAAACTTGTTACTATCTTTTGATCACTTAAAGTGATTACTATGTATGTCAATACAAAGTCACTCGAACAAAGTGTCTGTACATAATTTGTTTAAAAGTTTTTTATTGTCGTAATGTGTCGTTTCTGAAATTTTCTTCATAGTAAAATATAAATAGAAGAAATAAGAAGTATTACACATCACATCTCTAAGAATACTAATTGAAAAGGTCACTAAAAAAAAATCCATACTAAAGAGAAAAAGTAAAAATGCACTTATGTTAGAATTTTATATTTGAATAACACAATTTAAACTAAGATAACTAAAAATATCTAAATCGTTTTTAAAAAGACCTATATTGCTTTCAGGATTAACAATTACATAAACTATTAGTGCGAACATGAGTTAATTCGTGACTGATCAGTAACGTCGGACATAGAAACATGAGTACATTCGATCAACAAATTATTAGTATTTACAGAGTATTCTGAAATTCCTATTATGAATTTTTTAGTTTTGAATAAAAATCTATGTCTGAAAATGTACCGTATTCATTGGATGTTATAGTCACACCTAAGATATCAACAAGATACTCCCAATATTATATTTCGGTGCAACTAATGAATATGCCAAATTTACTATTGATGAAGATATCAGTGATAATGATTAATATTCGTTTATCTTATGCGATCAGATAAATAGATATTTTTAAAATCCTCATCTATTCTTTTCTTGTTTATTAGATTATCATATATTTTTCTTTTTATGTGGGATCACAATTTTTAATACATATAGACAATTTAGAAAATAATACAGTGCATAACATTTCTCAACATAATGAGAAAGTAATAACAATAAAATACTAACTATTAAGATATTAATTTTAAGAATGTTGTTTGTACAATTCTTAATCTCACAACATACAGTATGTAAAAAGGTAATACAATAAATGTAAAAATAAAAGTAAATACAGTATCTAAAAAAGAGAATTATATACATCCTTATATATTTACTATTACTTACAATATATATTATTACTTGTAATAAATCTAAATTCAATATATTTATATTTTGTTACAATGTATTTAATTTAAGCAACTAACACAATTGCATAAAACATAATTTATTTTTGTGTTTATTTATAAAAAATAATTTGATTCGTGATCATTTTATGCACTAGTAATTTTATTCACAAATTTTTTCATATTAAAATTACATATTTTCCAGTAACAAAAAGGAGACAAAATAAAAAAATAATATAAAACTTATAAATTTATGTAAAATATATGTAATTTATAATATATAATATAATATAAATATATATACATATGTATATATTCTTGTCCAACTTCATTAATACAATGTCATGACACACATATATACAAATAATTTTTGTCACGTATATATTATAATTATTTGAATAGTAAATCTGCAATTCTAAAGTCTTTAGACCTAAGATTTTTATTGGTACCTCACATCTTCCTCAAGAAAAAAAATTACTATCGTAGTTGTTCTTTCTTACGAATATCGTGATTAACATGTTATCCATTTGGAAGAAATAAACTGGTCATATAGTAATAATATAAATGCAATCAGAATCTAATGGTACTAATAACTCAGGAGAGAAAGAAAAGGAAAATAGAAAAGAAAAGAAAGAGAAAGTACATATATATAAAATGCGAATTTGTAGCTAAGAGTGTGAAGACACTTACATAATCCATCCACGTGTGTGACCGCTTCTATGCGTCGTTTAATGAACTCTGTAGATTCCTCTATTCTGATAGCGAAGAGAAATTTTCTTTTTTCTGCTATTTCTCGCCATATTTCTGATGGAGATATGGATTTCTTTTCAACACCTCATATATTAAAAGCTATATTAAAAACTGGTAGATATTTAAAAATATCCTATTCGAAAATGCTACGTATAATAGGTTTGTTATGTGAAATAAATAGAATAGAGGAAGTACGACTCCATTTTTCTATAGTTAATACATTAATAACTACAGTAAAGCAAGTGTTTCTAAAAGTTCACAATCACATAAGAATTCATAAGTGAAAAGTTCCAAATGTTTGATTTTCATCACAGTCAGTTATTATAAAATAGGAAATTTAATTAGAAGTAGCATTATTCTATGCTGAGTATTTAAAGACTATTAGAGAGGTAATAATTTATATAGGATTTTTCACTAAGAACGCGCAAACTTTAATTCTTATCACTCCAATTATTTAATGCGATTGTCGATCGGCAACTCCAACTTATCCTTGGTATATGCTTGTTCACGAAATGTAAAATCATACTTTAAATTATATATTAATCATACTTTAAATGTGACAATAACATGTAGGTAATAATCTTCAAATCATTTCAAAACAAATATAATTCATCATTTCATCAATCACTTCCAAAGAAATATAATTTCGATAATAATCAGCAATCATATTTGGTTTCGAAGCTTTTTCTATGATTATAATTCGCTTATCTTTCCAAATTAGCAGAAAATAATTAGAATATCGCATCGCAACATTTCTTTTCCTTCTCGCCATAATTGTGAAATGAATGCGTTTAGAACAAAATAAAACAAAAAATATTAACTAAGATGCGAATAAGATGCGAATAAAAAGCATAAAAACTGTATCTCTACAGTGAGGTGATCGAAAAATACTAATAAAGATAAGAAAAATAATAAGGAATAATAGGGAATAAGCTAATTAATGTAGTGCCTAACAGACACACTTGGAATGATAAGGGTTGAATTGGAATAAAACAAGTTATATTGGTGATATTGTAATATTTTTCATTTTATTTTACAATAATAAATATAGTAAATACCATTACGTAGGAAAAATAATATCGGTCAAGTCGTGTGCATCCTCTCGGTCCAATTTTCGATTACATTCCCACAAAAAAGGAACTTAATTTCATCAATAACACGAGCGATGTTGGCCTTTCATCAATCGTCAAGTGAATTTATTGGCAACAAAATTTTAACGATTAGTTATTTCGCAAAGTTGTCACATTATTTGGTAAGTAAGATCTGATCTGACGTTTTTAGACTATTTTTTATGGAGCTATGTTAATATCTCTGGCCTATGCCAACAAATTGCGAACGATCGACAAGTTAAGAGTTTATTAATATTACTTAAAAAAAAAAGACATACAGGATCAAAGTACAGGATCAATTTAAAATAATCTTATTATAATACATTGATAATATGAACGTAATTTACATAATATATATACAATAAGTAATACAAATAGATAGCAGTGCAAATATACTCAAAATTATTTGTTTTATTGAAAAAGAGACAGATTTAAATCTAGTCAATATTAATTCGAATGATAATAAATGATTCATCTATCGTTAATCTTATCATATTGTTCTTCCTGTCAAAATCAATGCGTTATAATAATAAATTAAATAACATTATTTAGAAGGAGTTAATAAATATATTTATATATACTTGCAAAAAGTGTTGCAATTCTTTGTTCTTCGTCATATTGCTTCTGCCATTTAATACAGTACGTTACATATTTAAAACAATACGTTATAATAATAAATAAGTTATTGCAATACTTTATTCAGAAGAAATTAATAAATATATTTATGTTATATTATAAAATATAAATTTTCGTGCCAAAGTGATAATTTTTCCATTAATTTGAAGACTATACAATCAAATCTATGAAGATGTTCAATATACATAATAAGAATAGATAAGTCTCTAACATGCGCTAACATTCGTCCAGATCTTTATTTGATCATTTCTATGCTCCATCCAAATTTATACCACTAATGTGATATGAGTCATGTAGCGTAAATTAATTTCCGTTGCAAAAATATTCTCTAATAACGCAAGTATCGTGATGGCTAAAAATATGATACGGTCCGTTGACAATTTTTTTTCACAATTTTTCCACACGATGATATAGAACCACAATTTTTTATACCTATATCATCGTGATCTATATGCAGCAAGCAATTCTTCTTTCTCCTTAGCAGCTTTTACAAACAATTTATATGCCGTATCGCGAAATATGTAAGAAACGATTATTCGTGATATTTCATCGATGAATTCTTTGATAGAACGATTATAGTACATTATTATCAAAGATAGAATATTATATCAAAGCATGTCTATCGCGACACAACGTTTGTTTAATTGCGAAATATCTGTGAGATGTTATTATGATATTTCACCGATTTGATAAAAAGAGCAAGTCTATTGTGGCATAATCGGCATATCGTTTAATCGTGAATGCCTCCTACTAGTTGGCATTATATTAAATAGTACAAAGTGTTAATACTTGTTCGCTAACATGCCATGAAGAAAAACATTTAATTTTTAATTTTTACAATGAAATTGATGCATCATATGTATGTGATGCTTATAGCGAACATGTGATGTCTGTTTTATTAACTCATCGACCGTCACGGTGGTCATATGAGTGAGACTGTTTCTCCTATAGCGTCATGGGAGTCACCCGTAAATATGCTTAGGATAATAAAAATACTTTCATGGTGTTCTGAGTAGAACAAGTGATTTCGGCGTGACGGTCAACGTGTTAATAGATATATCAACAATTTCAATTTTTTTTTATCAGACTGCATATACGACATTTTAATTCTATTATATTAATAAAAGCTTTGGAAAATTTTGAAACTAGATACATACAAATTACTTCCGATTTTCAAAACATTTTTTATGTACTAGTGTAAAAATTATCCTTGAAAATTATCAAACAAGAAGAAGAAACGATCGAACACAAAGTCGCTCGTTCAATATCGCTCGAGATCATGACTTCAGCAATAAATGCAAAAAAAGAACTAAATGCTCATTAAGAAAACTGTCCTTTTTCTCGAATCATCGAATTGATATGTATGCTTGACAAGTGCAACGCGATGAACTAACAATAAGACATCAAACAATATATGTTCTTGGATTTTACAGTTAGTACAAAGGATTACGAAATCAGTATTACGTAAAAGAAACGAAACATACGATTTATAGATAGACATTGGCCCTTTTTTCATTCTCGATTAACGTTACACGCATCATTCTTTTGCATCTGCCTAAAACAATTAATTATAATAATAAACCAGTGATAATATTATTTAGAAGAAAACAATAGATATATTTACACCACTCAAAAATATTGTAAATCACTGTCCTTCGTTTATCTGATCATGTTGCTCTTGCTATCTAAAACAATGCGTTATAACAATAAACTGATAATAATATTTAGAAGAAACTAAGATATATCTCATCACAACAAGTATTGTAGTTCTTTGTCCTTCATTTATTTTGCCATATTGTTCTTATGTTCCAAGGTCATAATTGATACTTGTTTAGGATCATGTCTTCGTCATATATCAGGCCATAGCTTCTATGGCTAACATTATTATAGAGTTCGATCGAAATAATAATGAATTTCTGTGTGTGTGTGTGTGTGTGTGTGTGTGTGTGTGTGTGTGTGTGTGTGTGTGTGTGTGTGTGTGTGTGTGTGTGTGTGTGTGTGTGTGTGTGTGTGTGTGTGATCAAATAACATATTTTATAATAAGTTATTTGGAAATAACTGCGGAATAATAATGAACAGCGGAATACGTATAAACATCAAGTCAAAAATAACAGAAAGACAACTGTACCCAAAATGGCCTAAAAAATGCAACATGCTTTTTTTAAAGGATTGCAGAAATTCATTAACTTTAATGGAAGAAGAAAACAAATCACTAAGCAGGTAGATAAACATTTCATTATACAGAATAATAACTGATTAATTCACTGATTAATTATAATCAATAATATATCATATATTTGTTTAAAAGAATAATTGTTCAAAAATCTATTGCTTGTTTTTTTAAAATAACATGAGTTAAAATTAAATACGACTCATATGCGTCATTTTCTGGATATAGGGTGCTGAAACAATCGTATTCGCATGCAATCCGTGTATCTTGTTGCAAAATTTTACACCATAAGTTCTCCTGATAGTAATTTAGGTCAAATTTTGAGGATAATGACTCATTCGAAAGATAAAGATCTTCTACACGAGATTATCGTTTCCCATTTTCAAAACACTTTTATTTGCGTGAAAATTATTCTTGTTATTTTTTTTTTCGATTATTTTTGCAAAAAAATGAAATTTTTCGAGTCTCATATAAAAAAACTTTATCTTTTGAATGAGCCCTTGTTCACAAAAAATTGAACAACAATTGTCACCTTGACAATTCATAGCGCAAATTCTTGCAAACGCATAGGAAGAGAACTTTCTTAAAGCTATTTATCATCTTCCGTTTGAAATAGGTATTTGAAATAGGTATGTCGCTTCGATGATAGGTATGGACAAAATATGAATTAGAAGCACAAACAGGGAATATTGCCCACTATACGCCTATTTTATTAGTATATAAAATTGTGCACTTATTAATATATAAAATAGTATATAAAAAAATAATATAAATTGTGCTATTTTTGTTAGTATATAAAATTGTGCATATCATGCATAACATGTATAAAAATAAAAGCTATTATATATTCAGTAAACTATCCCAGTTTCTCAACGATAAATAAATCGAAAAAATCCATCTACTAATTATACCCATTTATATATACAGATTTACTCGAATTCCCCAGATGATATTCAATCCAATCGAAAAATTTATTATTAACTCTTCGCATCTCATGACTATACTATTTTACTTTAATACTTCTATTATTTTTACATTATTATACATATATAAATAGTCAAATATTCTAAACAAGACAATAGTGCGAAATGTTAATATATTTAATAATAAGGATCGGATACATTTACAAATTTTTCCAGATTTATAGAAATAAATTTGTTAACAAATTCAAAAGCTTTTAAACTGTTCAATATTAAATATTAGCAAAATATGAAAAAAAACGAGCATACTGAAAAATTCTAAAAATTACTGAAATATATACATACACGTATTTCTGCCCAAAGGTCATTAAAATGATCAAATAAGTTAACATAGTTTCCATTCGAGCATTATAAAATTCTTTGCGAAAACTCTTTACGAAATTTCTTTGCGTTTAAAAATGTTCAGAAAATCGCTACTTCACAGAACAAAATACACCATTCAAGCGCGATATGAAAATCAGTAGTTAGGATATAAGCTGCTTTTTTGCCGCAAATTTCGAGGGATACCACAGTACTATACCTTTTTTTTCGCGAAAAATGTCGAAAATAGCATTTACGCTAGCGATGAGAATAGGCATAATTCTTGATCGATTTTGATAAACAAGATCTCATTTTAAAGATGAAAATTTAATCTATCAATCCTACTTTTTGAATTTTTGAAGATGCTTTATATTTGTGAATAAACTATTCTCGAAAAAATACCATTTTTCAACACGATTTTTTTCAAAAAAATAAAGCTTTTTCAAAAATTCAAGAAGTAGATTCCTAAATTTAACCTTTGTCTTTAAAATGAGATCTTCATCAAAATCGATCAAGAATCACACCTGTTCTCATTGTGATGTAAACCGCTGAACAGCTTATAAAGCTAGAGATGATGAACAACCTTAACAAAAGTATATTCTATATCAAATTGTAACTTAAACTATATACTTTTCGAAAATATTTACTTCAATGTATTATCATTTTCTATACAAAAACAAAATAACTTTAAGTTTGAAGAAACATTTTTCTTATTTATATGCTAGCCACTGTATATATTCAATAATGTGTGCTGCGTACGCACGTTATGTATATATGTGTATAAGACCAAGAGAAAGAATATCTTGTCTTATCATCAAAAAACGTCTGGATAGCAGTTTGAGATCGATTAAGATGATAATATAGAATAAATGAGAATCGTTTTAAGAAGAACAAAATCTTGTAGTTATCTTTTTTATATTCCTAAAGAAATATCTCAACAAAATTTTTCTTTTTTAAAATAAGTTAACAAATATTTTATGATTATTTGCGTGATATTTAAGATAAGCTTTTTAATGCAAAATTTAAGGCAAAATTTTGAAAAAAATCTGACTCGATCGATCAAACTAGCATCTATACATATACATAATAATGCGTGCGGTATACATGATACGTAGGCTGATATTTATGAGGAAGAAAAAAAGAATCTCATCTTGTTAGCGAGAAATGATTCAATGACAATTAAAAATCGTATAGGAACATTAATATGAACATGGTGTTTAATTACAATCCTTAGTAATGTAGAAAGTGACTCTTCTTATTGGAAGTGCTAAAGGATGACTTATTGGCAACCGAAGGAGAATGTTACATATTAGTCCTATATAAGTTACACAGTGTTATTATATCTACTAATACAAATATACAAAAGTCTATCATACAAAGACATTACTATATAAATAAATAAAGAGTTAATATTATTATTTAATTATACTCTTTCTAATTATTTTATTTTATTCTAAATAATACTATAGAGTGATTTTTAACAGCAAAATATTTAAAATAATTCCAATTATACTTTCCATCATAATTTGATTATCAGAAATTATCAAAAATTGAAAACATCCATGTTTTCTTTTTTTTTGCATCAAATATTTAAAAAATTCTTATGATTTGTTAGTAGTTAAAAATCATCATCATGTTAAATATTTGTTTTCGGCAAATGTTTTAGAATTATGTGTTTTCAATATAAATTTTACATACCAAAATTTTTTTAAAAATATGATATTTAGTAAACTATTATTCAAGTGAGTCAAGCAAAACACCTCAATGCTTGCAAATAGAGCGTTTCATTTATTTTCCTGTGAATCTGTTGTAAAATGATTAACGATATTATTAATCTATGATCTGTACATGGAGTAATTAACAATATTTTAATGATCTGATGCAATTTTTCCTAAATCTATTGATTTGTTTATTTTTTAGAAGATCGAGTATTTGATATATTCTATATATATTAAAAACATGAGTGTTAATCAGATAAAATCTGTAACTATTAACACTTGTTATTGAATAGTACTATTCTCAATTTATATTTAGAAAATACAAGATATATTCTCATCTATCCATAATATGTTAATAATTAACATATCAAAATTCTTTAAATATTTTATATTTATTATTCTTTATTATATTTATATATTATTATATTTATTATATTAATTATTTTTCATGTTATTTAAAGTACTCTTATTATTTAATGTTTGCTTATGATTTCATAAATGAGACATTTTTATTGTCTATTTGTGAAGTTTTTAACCATTAAGCACTTAATATATACATATCTTCAGAAATTCTGCAATTTGCACATATAGATATTGTTAAAGCAAATATTGTATTTTTATAAGATTATTTTCTTATATATTGTTTTCCTATTAAAAAACACGATTTATTTGATGCGACAAATCGTTAGAGTTATCCTATGATTATCAAAACATCTACAAAAAAATTTTCAAAGTAAAGAAATGTAAATCAATAGATAAAAGTATTGCGTATTGCTTTGGATATTTCAAAATTTTGTATCATTTAAATGTTGGTCTTTTAAATAATATCTTTACATATAATAAAGTCTCCTGTTTTCATAAATGAGAAAATGAAAAAAATTGTTCATCATCTTCTCTAGTATAATTTTACATATGCTATAAGTAACAATGCCTATTTTCATTTACCAAATTCATCAAAGTGATCTGTATCTATTGTTACTTGCCTGAATTTGACCTACAAATTTTTACAATCTATGATCATTAACAAATACTTTTTATAGAGACATTTCTTTTTTTATAAAAGAAGCATTTTTAACACAAAAATATTTTTTTAGTTTAAAAAACTTAAATCTCTTTTTTAACAAAAGCCAATTACCATATTTTTAACTCAATGTATGAGAAACAGTTTCCATAACAACATGCAAGTAATTTTACATAATGTAATCCACTAGTAATGTTTATTTAGATATTTTGGCTGTTTTATTCAATGTATATTTTGTAGACACAGAAAAATAAAATCAAGAGTATTTATTTGGGATCTAATAAAACAAAAATAAAATTATTACATAAATTTTTAAAATATTATGATCAAAATTGTTTTGTTATGAACATAAAGTGTAAAATCTTTAAATAAAGAGTCTTTAGTATCAAAGTAGACAATTCTTTTAATAGTTAATTCAAAATTTATTTAAAAATTTTTGTCTGTTTCTATAAAATATATTATTTAATTTTATATGCATTACTACTACATTACCTTATTGTTAAAAATATATTATAATAACACATAAAATAGTTTTTTCTTCAATAGTATTTATTACAACTATAAGTGTTTATTTATTGTCTACTTCTTTTTTATTGTTTTTTATCACCAAGAAATGCCAAATATTATATTCTAAGAACTTTGAGAGCTATGTGAGTGATCTAACAGAACTTCCCATCTTGTCTTATTAAAAACTGTTTTAGTCCTTATTTATTCGAAATTTCATTTAATTACATTTTTAGTCCTTATGTGCTCTTCAGTACATTTAAATTATTTGCTTTGATACGTTGCCAAACTATCATAATAAAAAAAAAATATTATCAATTACAATTCTATTATAACATATTTATTATATGTTTCAATCCCATAATTATAAAGATTATACTCACTTATGGCATTAATATATTCAACAAATAAATAAGTTTCAATAATAATATTTATTATATTGTCCTGGAAATAAAATGAAAGTATATCAAAAAATTATTTTACAAAAATATTTTAAAATATCCTCACATGCATCATTCTAATTCTTCTAATTATCTTATTTTCATCTTTAAAATTGTCGTCATCATTATTTGTACAGAAAACATTAATCAATTCTAAAACTAAAATAATTTTCTATTTCCATGATAGATATATACAAACATTGATAAATCATAAAATGTATTTCAATAAAAATCAAAGAAATCGGTAATATTATTTCTGTATATTAGAAAATTAGTAAAAGATATCAAAATAATCTATCTAATATAAGTGTCTTCTTATTGCATCAATCACTGTATTCTTTGATTAATAGTCTACATTATCAATTATATATTTAGTCGAAATAACCTTAAGAGAAAAACCTTATATACATGATTATAGTATTGAAATTTTTAAGAATTAAAGCTTATGATATAATAAGTTATATATACTTGTAGACTTAGCATATATTTATTTGATTCATGTAAAAATAATTATAATTTTTATGTAGCGAGTAAAATAATGAAAACCACGATCATTTTTTCGTCAATTTAATATATTATATTTTACTATCAGTGGATATTAAAAATTTATGGATTTTTCTCAAATTTTAACAAATTATATTCGCAAAAAGTTATCTAATATAAATAATTTTAATTTACCTTTTCATTCTATCAATAATTTTATTATACTCTCACGATATTATCGATATATATTTACGATGCAACGTTTCCAATTTTACTTTAATTCATTAGTTGATTTTTTTTTTTTGACTGAATTTCAATTCTTTTTAAATTCTCCACAGTATTTAATTTCAAATAAATTCCGGAAAACTGCTTCGAAACACTATTTATGTAACTAAATAATCTTCGCTGCATATTGCTATAAAATTAGTTCCTTTTCTCTTTTTTTTAAATCTTTTTTTCTTTCGCACTTTTTCTTCTTTTGTTTGCTCCATATTCTCGTTTTCTCCTTTATTTTCTTCTACATTTATTTTAAAAAGAAACTAACAATCTAATTACAAGTCACAATATGGAAATGTCACTTGTTCTTGCTTCTTGATTAATAATTTTGAATGTTTGCTGATTCAAGATTATTTGCTTTTTACTTTTACATAAACTTTATTATAACTGTAAAATATGATAATAAAAACGACAATTATAATAAAAAAAATCTTTAGTGATTTATATTATGCATTTTGCTTTTTTCCTTACTACTATATCGTTACGTTCTATGCTGACCCAAGACTTAAAATAAAAGAAACTATGTAACTATGAATAAGCGATATGGAAATCTACCTTACCGACATAAGGATTAGACATATGTTAACATAGTTACGTACATAGTTTCCTATCATTGTACAAAGAAAGACGTGCCTAACAATGGAAAGCGGGGGAACGCGAACGCTACACAGATGTGAGACACGTGCGTGAGTTCACAAAGCTTCATCTCCATCAGCATACAGTATTCCAACGCAGCCGCCATTGGACATCTCCGCCGGCAGCAAGGGTAGAATTACGACGAGCCAATGACGACACCGCGGTAAATTACGCCTCGCTGATTGGTCAACGCTCCTTATTTAACCGACCGCACATGTCATCTCGACGGTTGTTATTGCTTAGATCATTTCGTTGTACTAATTATTACGATTATGGCTCAGGTTATTGCTTAATTATTATTCCGATATACGATTTATTCGACTCGATCTTTGTTACGATTATTATTCGATTTTCAGTTATTACTATTGTCTTGAACCGATCATTATTCTTGTTCACTTATATCTATTATTATCGTTTTAAATAAATTGAACATTATTAAACAGTCTAAGTCAATAATCCCGGTTTCGGGAATCTACGGAAGCGACTCATTCGTCCAACTCTTATCGAGATAAATCTCAATTTCACTTTTATTTACAAATCGCTTAAACGCGATCGAGGAATTCGTTCTTCGCGGCACAGTCGACAAGTTATTTTGTGCAATTTCCCCGCCAATCAATTTTACTCTCTATGGAACCGGCCAATCAAGTCCAGGACAAGTGAATCGGCCTATCTGGCAGTAAATATATTCAATCCACCAATAAAAGAAGTGGATTCCAACGTCGAGTCCCCGTCAACCAATCCTCATCACCGAAACAGAGGTAAACCGCAGCGTTCCCATTTGTCGAAAGTAAAGGTAGATGTCGTTTGATTGGCTTGCGTACGTCATCTGGAATACCGTTAGGTGCGAGTTCTGTGCCATAGAACTGCACACAACAAATGAGAGTCAAAAAGGCACGTAATCTCATGTACCTTTTTAGTAATTTTTAGGGGAATTTATTTCTCCGTGGCCCGTGCTTTGTGAGACGTAAGACATCTATACAAGATATATCAGATATTGATAGTAATGGTTTTGTTTTATTATTTTTGTTACGATAGTGTTTCTTAATTTTTAGCTTCTGTTGTATCAATTTCCAAAGCGTCGCGGTAATTAGAAAGTGAAATTATACGTAGCAGTTCATTGATTAGGCTGCAGAGAACGATATTCTTGATCGTATAAATAGCAAATAAGCAAACGAATTAAATCGTGATTTAGGATTCGTTTTGGAATAAACTGGAGGAATTCAATCGTTTTCGTTACACAGCAGAGATTATTAACTTAAGCTGATTTAACAACACTTAATTTATTTTTAAATAGCAATTTTAGTACAAAAGGTTTAGAAAAATGGTCCGATAATCGAGAATAGTACTCTGATAATAAACTAGTAATAATCGAAGACAACAATAAGCAATGATCCGGCAAATAATAATTGAATAGTGGACTGATAAGAATAATCGAATAATAATCTAAGAAATAATCTAAAAAAATAATTTAAGAAAATAATAATTAAAGCGACGGCCTGTGTAGTCATATATATAGAGAGCGTGTAACCAATCAGCGAAAGGTGGCTTGCGGCTAAATTGTCATTGGTCCATCGTGATTCTATCCCTGCTTACAGCAGAGGCGAATAGGATCTTGTTCGATGTGGAATTGTGTTACCGGCTGAGGTAAATACGTCAAGCGTTGCTTGTTGGTAGTAGGGATGAAATTCCGTAGATTCGTCATGTTCATTACGCGCATGTTGATTTCTACCGTTTCTCCATTCCTCGTATATCTAGCTTAGGAAAAGTTGTGTAGCTTTTTAGTATATAGGTTAATTTAGCGTATATGTGTTTTATAATGTAAGCATTTAAACTTCTATAAGATATTATAATGTTCGTATTACCGAAATGATCAGTAATATATATGTATATACGTATATTAAAGTGTGATTAGTGAATAAAGATGTCTGAGCAAATAATTATGAGTTCAGATTATTTATAATTTCAGTTGATGTAGGACGTAACATTTTCTTGATGTTGTATGTTGCGATATCTAGCTTTAGGTTTTTATAACTAACTCAACTATATCTTATTGTAATATTTATATTATAAGAGAACTGACTTTAATTTTTTTATTAATGCATATAAAACTAGATATATTCATATGTTTAAATCATACATTTTGATGTTACTTTTATTAACATGAATAAATTTTTCTTCAATTTGGTGTGTATCCAGTGTAAAAACTATCGAAAATTGTATGAAACTATATTCAGTAATTATTCAGAGAAAAAGCATTTTGAGAATTTAAAAAATCTCTAAATTCCACATATTTTTGAAAATAATTTAAAATATACTTTCTAGTTTAAAAGGTAATTACTGATATTATTTTAATGTTAATTTTGTTAACATATGATAAAAGATAATAAATTTTGTCTAGTACCTGATTATAGTCTTAATAATTTGTATAATCGAAAGAAGTTTAAAGAAGATTAATTCTTAGAAATTTTACTGACAGTTAACATAAAAATGTTATAAAGTTCTTTGAAATATGCCATATGTAAAATTTAAACTAAGATCTGATGATAAGAATATTCTTGTGTATCGCACAATAATATTGTTCGATTCAATTAATTAATATTCTATTAATTTATGATATTGTTGAAGAACGAATTATAATAGATTTTATCAAAGTAAGATGTTAATAACTAAGATTCAAAGGAATAAAATCAATTTATAAATTAACAAGTTTGTTAAGTGCTTATAAAAGAAATGTTAAAGAAAGTTTATGAAAAAAGTTCCAATAAAATAATAGTTCTTATAAAAAATATATAGACGCAAGGACAAACAATGTAACAAAATAATAATATTTAGTAAAACAATAATAAAAAACAAAACAAAATACTAAATATAAAATAGAAGTCTTCTAAAGTAAAATCTGATATTGGTTAAAATGAAACTGAGTAGTATTAATGACAATGATATAATTGGAAAGGTAATAATTTATAGTAAATAAATTTACATTCAAAATATTCTAATCCTTTTTTATAATTATTTTGCTTGCATATGCGAATGAAAAAGAGGAAGAAATGTTTCTCATATTTTTATTTATTTATAAGCTTTATTTCAAAAAGTAAGAGTTTTGAAAGATAGAATAAATTTGTCATGTGTATGTTTAGCAATTTTACATATTACTATTAAATAAGCATCATCAGAAAATTGATTATTAGTTAATTTATTATTTTGTTGTTCTAACTTGTCTATAATTTTAAAACCTTTTAAAATTTTTAATTAAAATAATTAAAACAGTCTTAAGTTTTAGGAATATGTAACTTACCATATTAGCTGTGTAGAATCAAGTCACTAATCTGCTATTTTTGGTGGCATATTGGTATGCAAAATTCAGTATAATTCTAAAATATATTACATTTTTAATGCAATTGGAAAAGGTACAATTATATCTTATAGTATTACATTAACCAGAACTATACATATTTACAATATGCATAAATTCATATCTTGCTTTCGATCAAACACAAGTAGTTAAGATAATACTTTATTGGAAGAATTGATTTTTATTACTAATAAATTCCAAATTATATTAAAACTGATATAATAGATTGTTGGATGTAAAAGTTTTCAAGATAACAACAAGATATTCTCAATGATATATTACGCATATAGATACAATTACTGAACATTCTAAATTTAATACTGATGATATTGATATCTTCAACAATGGTAATGACTAATATTGGTTTATCTTACGTGATTGGTATATCAGTAGATATTCTAAAAATTTTCGATTAGGTAAATACGTATTTTCTTTTCCTATGAAATTACATAATTTTTTATATAAGTAGGCAATAATATGGAATATAGAAAATAATATGATATTTTCTCAATATAATAAGAAAATAATGGTGTATAAAGTACTATATGATATTAATTTTAAAAATGTTTCTATAATCTTTAAACTCACAACTGAGCATACAGAGCATAGAATAATACTTTTTATTTTATAGTATGTCAATAATTTCTCATTTTGATGTGTTTATATCATTCAAATTTTCATGATTTGGTAATTATATTTCAAAAAACTAATATATTAATAATAACAATAACATATAAAGTACAAGAATATATTTAAGTTCAATGTATTGTGTATTTATATATTGTATATGGTAAAAGAGAAATCATATTTACAATTACTATAACATTATTGAAAGTAATAGATGGTCAAATCTGGACCAAGAGAAAGTTTAATAAAAAAACTTGTGTATGTATAGTCAGAAAAGTATATAAATACCAATCACTTATAAATACCAATCGCTTTGTGAAAGTTATAGCTTAGACTTTATAACATTATTTTATCTTAATCTACATTAAAAGAACTTTACAATGCAAATATTTTGTGTAGTAAGTTTATATTAAATGCATAAAATTTATTTGTGAATATAAATCTGTACAAAAGTCAATTTTGTGTTATGTATACATATGTAATATTTAATTTATACTTTTGTTTTTTTCAGAGTTACAAGAAATACATCCTTGTATACTTACTTTTACATATAATATGTATTATTACTTGTAACAAATGTAAGTTCAATATATTTATATTTTGTTACAAAATGTTTGCTTTTAGTAATTGAGACAATTGCATAAAACATAATTTATTGTGTTTATCAATCAACAATAATTTTATTATTAAAATTATATAATTATAAATATATGTGAAAATATACATAATTTATAATAATCAGGTGTGCGTGTGCATGTGTGTGTGTAAATATTATATCATGAACATATGTGTAACATACAATATCATAAAATATATATATATATACACATATATACATATATATATTATATACATATATCTTTTCCATTTTAGCAATATCAACTAATCTTCAATCAAGGTTAGAACACATGAATAAATTAAAAAGACCTGTGTATACATTTGTTAAAACTGATAAAGAAGCGAATATTAAATGGGGTGTCCGACATTATGTTCCCAGAATAAGTGAAATAAAAGTTAACTGAACAATTTTTGGTAGAAATACAATGTAGAATAAGAGCCTAAGAATATATATTCTTAATTGAAAAATTGTATATGAATTATTTGATGTATTTATATTTTGTTGATATCATATGTAACTCTCTAATTTATTTCTGATTTTATTATCTATGTATTAAACTATCTATTTCTTGGTGTATTTTCTGTATTTCTTTCATATAATTATTTTTCCTATAGAATAAATACAACTTATAAAAATATTACGAAATGAATAAATTAAAACATTTGTTTTAATTAAGAAACATGTAAAAAATAAAGTCATATATGTTCTACTACTAAATTTTGATGTTAAGCTGTTATAAGATTTTATAAATTTATTAAGCTCAGTATAATACCCGTAATTACAAGTGGAAATCTAATTGTTTCTTTATTATAATATGTAAGTTTTGTTGATATTTTTTCATTCGACTATTATATAATTGAATGATTCTTTTAATTTGGGAAGCTCACTTTTCAGGTCACTTGTATGACTATAAAAATTTTTAATGTACAAATTGATATATGTTGAAATGACTAGATTCAATACAAGAAATGTATTTTTGGATGATATATTACACAATTCTATTTTAAAAACAAATAACATTGTATTCTGTCTATAATAATCAATTTTTTTTTTAATTATAAAAATATTGTATGTGTGTGTATAATAAATACGTGTGAATGAAAATACGTGTGATACATGAAAATAGTTTTCATTTTAAAAACAGGGTGTAAGTATTTTAACCCTGATATCTCGAAAGATAAAAAAATTTATGAAAGTAGAAGTTGTATAAGTACATTTATTAATATTTAAGATAAATATAAAATGAATAATATTTAGCTTTATAATATTTAAGATAAGAACAAAAGTTAATTTATATTTGTGGTCTTTATATAGATCAAATTGCTTTGTTTCTAATTTTACTCTCTTTACTCTAGTCTTTTCTGGTAAGACTCATCCATCGTCCGTTCGGAAATTCTTTGCAAGATGTTTCAAATTATTATAATCGTACAATGTTTACTCGGCGAAAAGTGTAGTCTCTTGGTATAATTTTAAATCAAAATCGCCTCTAAAATTGTTCTTCGTTAAAAATGCTTCGCATGAGAATATACGCGATATCTTAATATTTGTTATCTTTATTCAATTTGATCATACGCGGTACAATCGGTATAGCAGTTTAGATCGATTTAAATTTTTATGAAAGAATTAATATAGTACATAGTAAGAACATTCCTATAATAATTGGTTAATATTTGTCGATTTACTAGAATCGATTTATTAGAATATCTGTATTTTTTTTTTCTACAAAAAATTGTAAATTAAGCTGAAGCTATTATTTACTTTGTTATTGTATCAGTATATTGTATATAACGCCTTCCAGTCCTTAGTGTGATACAGTGTATGCGGTAATGTCATTTGGTGCGGAATATGACATTTTGGAGGAAAATTAGAGCGAAACAAAAACGAAAGCAATATAATAGTCCCTATCCGAATCTATTTAGATCGAAACTATGAACGAATAAAATTTTATTTTTTTAGAAGAAGATGCGGAATGGAATTTTAAAATGATCCATAAAATATTTTTAAAAATATTTAATTTTTAAATTCTCAATTGCATTTTTTAAAAATATTTAATTTCAATGTCATTAAGAGTTTCGATTTTTTCTTTCGTTAGATTCATTCCATTTCAAGATGATGTTTATCCATTTTGCTTCAACGCGCTTATAAAGAATGTGTTTTTCTTGAACAGAACGAATTGCTAACAACTCGACGATGCTGAATATGCTTTTTTTTTATCTAATAATAACGAATTTGAGAGTTCATTCTTCAAAGTTGTATATATTACATATATACATATATGATATATACTCGTTTGAAGTAAAAAGGTTAAAATCATATCCGTAAGAGTAAAGAAATCGATTAATTTCAGTCAAATATCGAGCTCTCGATAATATCATCATTTTTATCTATAAAACTTAAAACGTAACGTTGAAAAACTCCGTAAATTTTTACAAAACAATGTCTAAACAACCGTTCACAAATCATCATATAGTATGCGCTTTAGTTTGAAATTTGACACTAAAAGCTAGTAAGATTATGCGTTCATGATATTTGTCTTCAAGAAATGTATGGTCATAGTCAATACTATAATGTTTTATAATTTTGGAAATGAAGTTTAATCAAAAAAATATATATATATATAAATATAATGTCTTAGTTAAACATGATAAGTTTTACAGCATGAGATACTTCTTTTTGTTAAATGTAAATAATTACAATATATATCCAAATAAATTTCATATTAGTGTAAAATTCATAATGTAATATCAAATTATTAGTAAATTATAAAAAAGAAGCTTATTTATTGTTTGGTGAAATAGCAAACTGCGTTAATGTTTTAAGTCTTTATAAATAAAAGGAAACTTTTTTATTATTTTATTTGCTATTAATTATTATTTATATTTTAAGTTAACTATGTGTCATGAACTATAGGTTTTACATTTCTAATTTATAAGTTACGTCCTTATAGAATTTTGTGTGCGATGGGTTTAAATATTTGATAAGCACTCCAGCTATTGATTAGTGAACGATATTTAATGGAGAATGTACATGCAGCAGTTATATCCTTTTTAAGAATCCGTAACATAGCGTTACCATGTTACTACACGGCAGGTTTAATTTTATTTGTTGCAATATAAGTTATACAATGAATTATTCGAAATATTTGAGAAATATTTTGTAAATTTTATGAGTAAATTTATCAACTGTAGTGGAATAAATTTTTTATTATATTATTTTTTGATAAGTACAAATTTATGCATTTCATATTTTTTAATAAATCAATATAATTGAAATGATAAAAAAACAAACTAATTGAAGAATTATATTTTCACGTAATTTTTTTCGATAATGACTGTGATTACTCTAATCTTATGGTTTAATATGATAACACCTACATATTACTAATTTAGGATTTCTGTTTTAGATTTTACATTAAGGCATACTTGAAGGCCTTAAATATTACTATCAGCGCCAAAACGATAAATTATACCTCGTTCAACGAATCGAATCACTAGAAGTAAATAAAACACGTGATTGGAACAAGAGCATATTTATAACCTTCAAATATTGTAACGCTTTTCGGAAGAGATTTTTCAATTGCCGCATATAAATTCGTCTCTATTAAATTCAAAAATTAATAATTCAATAATTGATTATCATTTACCAGCTAATAGCGGGTAACAGTCTCTCGCATCTATTACATATCTAATACTATCGCATACAAAATTCTCTAAGAACATAAACTATAAATTTAAAACGTATAATCCATGATACACAATTGATCTAAAACATAAAGTTCAACCAATAGCAAGCACACAAAAATTTCTCTTTTATAATTTAATAACAATCTGGCATTGAATTATGGATTTTATACAAATATGAAATCTATTTGGATATATGAATATTATAATTATTTATATTTAACAAAATGAAGTATCCCTTGCTATAATATTATTATCACGTTTAACTAAAGTGTTGTTTTTATAATTCTTTTTTTTTTATTAAAACAAATACCGTGAAAACATACATAAATCTCACTAATTAGTGATTTTAAATTTCAAGCTAAAGCGCGTACTACGTGTGACTTGTGATTGGTTGTTTAGAAATCGTATAGCGTCAAAATTTCGCTCTTATTTTCGAGTGTTTTACAAACAAAAGTGGTGTTACGGAAAGCTCAACTGGTTGATTTCCTAAGTTCTTACGTCTTACGTCGTTATGGAATTTCATACATATGACTCTAAATGCCACGTCAGCCAATTTCGTCTCGTTTTGATCAACAATTCGATCAGCAGTATAGACCTTTTAATCTATATTTTCGTGATATTATTAAAAATGATATATGTAATATGGACGGAATATTAATTAAAATAAGCTAAGAGAATGCATATATGCATTTATGTATTATTGTATATTATTGTTGAAATGTTAATAGATACAACAGTACAACGATGTCAAAAGAATCTACGAATTCATATGATGTTGATATAAGAGGTATATTTATTAATATATATTAATTATTTAAAAGCGCTATAATCTCTAATCAAGACATTTCCTATTAAATCATACAATAATTTTATCACATTTTTTTAGTTAATCTTATAATGTGATAAAGATTATTCATTCTTGTAATAAATGTGTTTTAGATATGCGAGTAAAATACAAAAATAGAAATGAAACCTTTACAGAAGAAGATTTGGTAAGCAAAGAACCAATAGGACAATTTAAAGCATGGTTTGAGGAAGCTTGTAAAACACCAGAAATATTTGAACCAAATGCGGTACTTCTTGGAACTGCAACGAAGTAACTTAACTCTTAGATATATAAAACTGTAATAATAGATAGCATATAATAAACTAATCATTATTTCAGAGATGGTCTTCCATCTGTAAGACCAGTATTGTTAAGAGGCTATAGCGTGGAAGGTTTCAAATTTTATACAAATTATGGCAGTAGGAAGAGTAAAGAATTAGTGAGTTTAAATGCTACAATCAATTTTTATTATTAGAAAATAGAAAATAAAAATGTTGTTGGATTGATTTTTAGGAAGAAAATCCAAATGCTGGAATGACGTTCTACTGGGGACCATTACACCGAGTTGTATGATATATAGCCTATTCATTTTTCAGCAAAAATTTTAATTTAACATTATTAATCTATATGTTGAATATTACAGATACGAATAGAGGGAACCGTTGAGAAAACTTCAGCTGAAGATTCTGATGAATATTTTAATAGTCGACCATTCAAAAATCAAATAGGATCTATGATCAGTAACCAAAGTACTACTATTGCTAATAGGGAAATTCTTCTAGCAAAAGAAAAGGAGTTACTTGATCAATATACAGAAGAAAACATTAAAAGACCAGATTGGTGGTAATGTATTAACAAATTTCCTCAATTAATTCTCTTGTATATATCGAATATATTAATTGTATATCGTATACAATTAATTGATCAATTTTTTGTAGGGGTGGTTATATAATTAAACCAAAATCAGTTGAATTTTGGCAAGGACAAAGCAATCGTTTGCACGATAGAATTCTTTTCAGGCGACCAATGCCTGGTGAAAGCATTGATAATATTTTTGTCCATACAGGAGAAAATGGATGGGTATATGAAAGATTATCACCTTAAGCACTTGCGCTGGAAGAACATTTTATGTATTTCTAATCTTGGTATTATTTCCAGGGTCTCATTTTAAAAATGAAGGTTTAAGTTAAAAACTCGTTTTCTTGAATTTTTGAAAAAGCTTTATTTTCTTTGAAAAAAATTTTATCAAAAACTAATCTTTTTTCAAGAATAATTTATACATAAAAAAAACTTTTAAAAATTCGAAAAAGCGAAGTCCTAACATAAACCTTTATCTTCAAGATAAGACCTTGTTCATCAAAATTAGTCAAGGATTGTCTCATTGTTGGTCTGAGTGGTGTTTTCGACATATTTCGTACAGTTGCGACCTTCAAAATCTTTATTAAAAGAGAAGAAACTCATATCCATAGTACTGATTTTCAAATCACATTTGAATATGTATAGTTTGTTTTCATGAAGTAGATGATTGTCTACTTATTATGTGCGTAAACTGAGATTTTTATCCATTTCAAATACAAAGAAATGAGTTTCACGATGCTTACAAGGAGAAACTATGTTAACTCATTCAGATATTTCAATGAGTTTTAGATAGATAATTTTGTGATAAAACTAAGGAAGTGTATATTTAGTCATTTATGTTAGTGGGTATAAGTTTATAGAATATTAAGTTTTAAAAAAATGTATATTTTATTTTTTATATTTTATATTTTATATTTTATATTTTATATTCTAGAGATACAGAAATTTTAAAAGGAAAATGTAGCAGAATTGGATTTGTAATTCAGGAATTGTAAGTTCGAGACTGAATGATAATGTCAGTTCTTTATTATATAGATGTAAGTACATTCAATAATTTATTCTTTTTTCCTTATTTGATAGTTTAGTAAGCTATCCACTCATCCTACTATCCAGTCTCTTATATTTATTTCTACGAACAATTGACATTCTTTTCGCAATGATCTGTGCCAGATAAGATACAGCAGCAGCACAATTTTGACAAATGGATATAAATACATTTATTGATTATTTTATCAAAAATAATGAATTATATATTATATATTATTTTTATAAAAATCAAATTATGAATTCGTTTCCATATTGTCTATGAGGTTTTTCTTCTAACGCTATTTTTTTTATAATTCTCTCAGTAGTTCACTCTACATAATTACTATTATATTATACTGCTACTATTACTATAATAATAATAATATAATAATGATAAGAATATACTTATATATATATTTAACAACATATTATAACAAAAGAAGAAAGAATGTATTATCTCATGTGATTGTTTTTTTCGCGACTCTCAACAAATTGTCTTCTTAATAATTTCGATACATACCACTCATTGTTTGATACGTCTTGTTTTAATTTATATTAAAATAATATAATATATGTCTTCACTAATCATTTTCGACGAAACATTCAATGAAATCTTGTTTTTTGTTACAAATTTATATACTAATTATTATATATGCAAATTATAATTATTATTTTTTATGTATTTATCATAAATTGAGTATCGATGTCGTATCTAGTATGAATTACTACTAAATATACGTCCTCATTAAAAAAAAGATATAAATATGAAAGAATAAAAAATCAGAATTAACAGCTTACTAATTTCCCGCTGTAATGCGTACGAATCTTATTATTATGTTGCGTGGAAGAATATAACCTATCAAGCTTATACAACAATACGATGGAGGTATGGTAAGGATTGTTCCCATTTGCGCTTGTAATTCATATTTTGTCCATATTTGTCGCTGAAGTCGCACACTCTTCAATAGAAAGGCAATGAATAGTTTTAATAATTAGAACATATATGTAATTTGTTCTTAAATTTTCTTTCAATGCTTTGTATTCTAATTAGCTTGTGTTAACCTTTTTTTTATTGGTAAGATTACTTCAATATTTCTTTTTGTAGACCTAAAACAATTATATTATTTATAAAAGAAGAAAGAGTATTTATAACCATTAGTAGAAAATAGATTTTTAGTGATTATCATAAACCTTTTGAATTTTTCCAGACTAGTTCAATGTGAAATATCTTATCATAAGTAATATGTTTTTTCAATTATCACAAATTGACAAAGTAATGTCTTTTAATTGTGAGTTTAAAAGAATCATTTCATTGAAATTGATTATCCAAAATTTATGAAAATTATGAGATATTTTTACATAATGTTATTTAGTTTCAATTTTTTCTTAAATACTTTGTATAATTTTCTATGATTTTTATAGTTTTGTATGATTTCACTAGTAAAAATGAAATTGATCCCTCTTTTATATTTTTTTCAAAAAACATCATAAATGATGCTCAATTTCCACAATAAAATTCAAACTTTGACAACATCTTTTACTTGTTTTTGAAATTTAAAAAAACAGTGTAATTATTTCTACGTTCTATAAAAATCTTTTTATATTACATACATCATTTTAAATATCTCGTATCATAATAAAAGAAGAAGTGTAGTGAAATCTTTTAAGAGTGCTATTAATTCAGTAATTTCTGTGCTGCTAAATCAAGTAGTTTAAATCAAGTACCAGATTAGTTTCAAATTCTAAATTCTTTTGGATTATATATTCAGCCAAATCGTAAGTACGTTCCTATATCTTTAAATGATAATTTGCAATAATTATTTGTTATAAGAATTATATAATTTTTTAAAATCATGATTATATTATATGCTTTTATTATATACATTTTTGCATGTATAAAATCAGAATATTGTGATTTTGTTTCAATTGTATTTAAAGAATTATTTCCTATTAAGTTGCATAGTACTTTATCAGAACAGGTTAATTTGAATTTAATTTCATCGAAGACTAAATGTTCTTTAGATTTATAATTCTGATTAAATTCTATAATAAATGCTATTTTTATTTTACTTCTATTCATCTAATGAAAAACAGATTTTTCTTGATTAGCATTTACATTTTGTTTTTTATAAAATGTAATATGTCTTACAAATTTTAATTATAGTACCAATAAAAATGGCAATGATAATTAAAACATTATTCATCATGACATTTATGATAGTATAACATCAAACAAAAACAAATTTCTACACCTTATTTTTATTATTATGATTTATTCATAAATCTTGATAAAAACATATTCTTATATATATTTGAACAATTCTGAATGTTATATATTCAAATGCAATATCTTTATAAAGAAAAAAATATGGAAAAAGAATATTGAAAGTATTTCTAAATAAAATTATTCACAAATTTCCTTGTTTATTTTGATACTCTCTTATTGTTAAAAATATTATATTTGGAAACTAATAATCGAATGATATTGTTTTATATATTCATTTTTACAAAATATTTATTATTAAATTTAAAATAAATCTTTGAAATAATTATAATAATTCTCTATTTGGAAATTGTATATATAATGTAACAATAATAATTATTCACAGTATATGGATAATTAGCAGCATATTGTTGGTTTTTATTATTAAGAAATCTCTTTGCTATTTTCTTTATATTCATTGCTGTAGAGAATGTCATATTATTTTCCAATAATTAATAATAAAGTATGATTGTTATTGACTTGAAATTTTTTTAAATACAGGATTTATACAAAATCTAGTAACACTCCAAATGGCCCGTTGCATCAAAACTGGACATAACATTACTTTAATTCACTTTAAAGGGAAATTGAAAGTTTTTGCCATATTTACCATTTTATTTCCATAGTTTATGCAATTTTGAAGACAGAGATAATTAAGTACTGAATCTGATGCACTGGAGAAGGGACAGATTTTCCGATTAAAATTGTTTTTCGATATGATCACTATAGTTATCCAATTTGACTGTATGACTTCTTCCTATGAGCATATATAAAAGATCGTGTGTATTTATTGTTTTTGTCAAGTGTTGTAAAAGAATTTAGGTACAGAATTAAAGCAATTGCTATGATCACAGAAGATATATTGGGAAGAACATAGCAAGAGTTGGATTATGGTGTGTACATTACTGAGTCATATATGGTTCTTACATCAAATCTCTGTAATGTGATATGCAATAAATTTTGAAAGTTTCTCTTCAAAAGGATATGCATGTGAGAGTGAAATAGTATGCAATCTTTGTGCAATGGACCTAAAGAATTTAAATGGTATTTAAAGTGTTACTAGACTTTATATATACTCTATATTTTGAAAATGAACAAATAATTAATTTATATTATATATATAATAGAATTAAATGATACAACATAAAATAGTTATTATTATTTGTTTACATTACCTGGTATTTTATTAAAGAAGATAGTCGCATGTACAAAAAATGAATAAATAATAATTAAATAATATAATACAAGTAGTTATTTAAAAGTGTATGCTTGCATAAGATACACTGAGAGGACTGAATTAAATTGTATAATGTTTGTACAACCAGACTAACGATAATATTTTAATGTGTTACATCAGGATTATGTCAGGTTTTATTAATCCATATTATTATTTTCTTTGTCAGATTATGCTTTGATTCCTTGTCATTTATATTAATACTTTGTATAAGATTTAACTCTTTGAGTGCAAGAGAGCTGGTTCTATAACGCATCTATTCTATAAACATCAGTGATAACAATATGTTTTAATGTATTGCGTTTTTGGAGTTGCTTGTCATAAAATCGTTCTCCAGTGTTTATGTTAGGTTTAATATCTAAATTTAGCTAAATTTAAATTTAGTTAAATTTAATTTCTTGTGTCATTAAAATTTTGTAAAAATATCTTATGTATACGCCGGAATTGTGCGATTGCGTGCGTAACATGCTTGTTTTTGTGCGTTCATGAGTGTACATTAGATCTTATGTTACCTGATGTTGTACATTGGACCTAATAATAACTGAAGCACTCGAAGTTTGTTTTTCGATAAATAGAAAAGATAGTTGTTTCAAAGACGTGATGTTATTTTTTATCTAACACGTTGAATATTACGACATTTTCATACGACTTTTTACCGCGTGGATCATGGTTGGCTCACGTTATTGTATTTGTTGTAAAGGTTTATAAGATTTATAGTTATGGTATTTATAAGATTACAAAAATAATTAGTAGAGAGAGAAAGGAATATTTAAATACACAAACTTAATATGTGTATTTGCTATAAAGACGAAATATATATAGATAACTCCCTTGTAACATGGTTGTTACAAATCTAAAAAATGCCGTGTTATTCGAATTCATGTTACACGAAAAAAAACTAGTACAAAAAATAGAGTTTGATTCCAAAAATTAACAAGACTACATGTATTATTTTCTTTTTATAATCAACAAAATTTTTATTAATATCATTTATAATTAAAAAAATGTTTATTAAAACAATCAATACTTGATCAACATATTAATATTATATAATGTTTTCTTTTTCGTTATTGTTAAATATCATTAAATTAGGGCATTTTTTTTACCGGCAAAATATCCTTATTTTCTGAGGCAGCATCTTGATTTCTGTGTTCAACTTTCAGTAAAAAAATCTATTATTCACAGTTGTTTATTTTTACTTGAGAGATCTTTATAAATTTTGTTGCATTTGCGAAGAAGTTCTCTTAAATTTTTGTATTTCTCTTGTAAATTTTCTTTTAATGGAAGGATATGCATTTAGAAAATATTTCCCCTAATTTTCGAACTGTGATAGAGCGAAACCGTGTTGTCCAAAGATTTTCCAATTCTCGAACCACGTTAGAGCGAAATTTTATCATAGGAATTTCGTGTTATATGGGAATAATGATTTCTTGGAGTAATTATTAAAGAAGCATTAAACGATATTTAATAATAAAAAAATTTAAACAAAAATGTGGTTTATATCTATACAATTATCACAAAAAACGTTACTACAAAGTGATTATAAAAATCAATTACTCTTCTTCGAGATTTTTAGATTAATTTTTGTCCGATTATAAAAATCTTTTTAGATTTGTAGTTTTAACATCCGAAAAAGACAAGTTAGTCTAAAAAGTTTCGAAAAGAGCAATTGATTTTGAAAATCATTTAGGAATTTCTAGGCCACCTTGGACTTTTAGAGTACGACTTCGTGCTTGTTGGCTATCCAATTTTAGAACATTTTTTATGTAACATAAACAACAACGTTGCGTTACAGATAATGCTTTGCCTACTTTCCTTTTCCTTCTTGCATTTGTATGATATACAAGTTATCCTATTTTATTCTAATAGTGTGCTCAAATTTTTTCTGCATGGTACGCATATATTTTTATAAAATGAAATGGCAATATTCGTAGGATTTCTCTTTTATGCATCTGATTTTTTGCCACAATATATTCAAAAAATATTATATCTTGGTGCAGAACACAATTTGAATATTTCATATATTCAAATTATTTTTTGAATTGGAAACATATCGGTACGTCGCATGGATCATTGATGGACTACGGTATGATAATTGCATTATAGATGATTATTAGGTATCTCAGCTGATTATGAAATATTTCATAATGGTTTTTTTTTTTTTTTTTTTTTTTTTTCCACGAAATAACCAACACCCGAGTGTTATGCCATGTTCTCACAACCAGGCGTGAACCACGAACGTGAATCACGCTGTCGTGCTTACTAATATTAATTTAATACTTTTTCACTCTGAGTAGAAAGCATGAACTGTTGACATGGAATGTTTAAATCTAATTGCAGCGATGAACAGAATAGTTATTGTGTGTTGTTACGTTATGTGTTCCATTTTAGCTCATCAAATTATTCGCTTATTTGGAATTGAATAGAAGACAAGTAGGAAAAAGCGACAATGGGGTACGAAATGGATATTATAACGTCCAATTTTTGGATATTTTACATTTATATAAAAAGAACTTAAAAATCATTATTTCCATGATTTTCAAAATTTATTACGAACGATAGAAATACAATTTGCATATTTGTTAAAACGTATTGAACTTCTTATAAGAAAATGTGATACTAACATCAGATATGTCAAAACAAAATGTGTTAGTGGCAAAATTAATTATAATCTTGCGTTCTTTAACTAATATTAGATTCATTATAATGGCAGATTCTTTTAGAAGTTTAGAATTTTTTTCGTGTTTCAAAAAACAATAATTAAGTAAATTTATCTCATATACTTAGGATATCGTTTATATTTAAAAAAGTTTATCGAAGTAAATGATTTTCATTATCATAATGATTAAATTAATAATAATTATTATAATGATTTTTTGTGTAATTTTTTAAGTTTATCATTATATTTTTATTGTACATTTGCATCGTTGTATTTATCGCGATATCGATTAGGTATATAGTTTTATTTTTTTTATTTATGATGTCTGGTGTATTAAATTTACTGTGTTTTTGTATATGTCTTGATATATCCCAATAAAGTTGGAATTTTTCATTTTCAAAGATATTTGTTGACATGTATTCGTAGTATTTTTTGGCCCCATGTTGTATTCATTGATAATCGCATTGATAATTTGTGGAGTTATGTCATGTATATCTGTATATTCTTCTATTAGTAATTATTATTATTATTGTTATTATTTTTATTATTATTTAACTTATAAATTATGTAATTAAGAAAATTATATTATGTGTTATATATTAAATAATATTATATATGTATAAATAATATTAAAATTACGAATAAAGAAATAAATTTATTTTCTTTAGAATTTATAGATTAGTTAACCAGGAATATCTTCATTAGAAGGTGAATATATATGTTCGGAAGCTCCTTCCTCACTGCAAGATGTACTTGGTACTGTGTTACTATATTGATTTTGAATAGTTGGTGCACACATTCTATTCATAATCAGAGTTATAATCTGTTGTTGCAATTTCATAGCATCTGGAAATCCAATAGTTCGCAATAACGACCCTATATATTTCCCGAAATGATCGTAGCTATCTTTTTTCTCTGCAATTTGTTCCGCTCGGGTTGATATATCTTGGAGTTTATTTAAAACATGAGATATAAAGGCTGAATCTTCGCACACATTCATATTTTTTTTCTTTTTCGGAAGTTTATTTTCTGATTCTGTTTTGTTGAAAAACACTTTTCTTTTTTCTACAGGTTTGTTGCATACAGGTAATGTTTTCGAAAGTTGGGATGTGTGAAAAAAAATCTTATCGTTAGCAATATCCTCCGTTATTACTTGTTCCGCATTTATTTCTTGATTAATTTCAGTTTCAATATTATTTCTTTGGAGCATCTGAAAACAAATGATTTTTTTTAAGTATCAATGATACAAGAAAATTGAAAAAATATTGAATATATATACAGAAAGCATTTTCTGCAATTTTCCAAAATGGATAGGATACTTTCGATAAAAATTTCCTCCAAGAAATGATACAAGTTATTATAATTTTAAGAACAGTTCTAATTCACTTTAATTGATAGTAATTATTGTTTTCATTCTATTGATTTTGGAGTTAATGAAAGGGGATCAAATGGAGACATTTCAAAATAGTTCATTATTTTATTAAAAAAACGAGCCGCTCATTTGCCAAATCGATTAACTCCATAAAACGAGAAATAGAGAAAATTAATAAAGTTATGTACAGTGTATATATTATTTATTATTCAACGGTCATAAAATTTTTGTCATTTAGTGATATTAAGCTTGATTATTAAGAAAATTAAACACTAATCAAGTGCCGTTATTAACATTTTTTTAAATTCTAAAAATGGAGTTAATCGCTTTTGCTTGTGAACGGTTTATATATTGTTTTAAAAATCGATGCTCTTACTATACTTTCTAATGTTACCATTGTTGAAGAGGACACATTTCTCCATAAAGAAATATTTTATGAAAGCTTTTAGCTGGAGTAATTTATTAGAAAAAGAGAGGATTTACAATTCAGAACACAGAGTTATGGAGAACATTTTTGGAATCCTTGGTAGTAAATGTAAAGATTTTTCATTTTCTTAAAACTAGAGACAATAGACAAAATGGTTTGTGCTTGTTATGTTCTTAGCTGAAAAATTAATAATCTCGATTACAAAAACTATTGTGATTTATGTCGTCAATTTAGAAATAATGATAAGCAAAATTTCAATAGCGAAGTACACCACGCAAATATCAAATATTAATCCAATATTAAAGATTACTTATTTTACTAAAGAATGATATATAACATTATTTATATTAATATATGCGTACTTACTTTTTCTTAAAAAAAAGCACTCGCTATGATTAAATGTTGCGTTCTAATAATAATTATTTCAATTTACTTACGACATTTGATTGAGTTTCTCTTTGTTGTACAAAAGGACGAATAAAGGAGTTCATCTTTGTAAACCACACTACTTTTGGTTTATAGATCTCATCTGTAGATCTTCCCGATCTTTGACTATCCGCGATCTTTTTTAATTCTTGACAATACGAACTTCTCAAGTTTTTAAATTTTAAGATTACTTCTTTTGGTCCAAAACCATCTATATTTAAAGCTTCCGAAATTCGTTGGGCCGCTGCTGCCCGCATATCACGATCCCTATACTCATCCAACGTCGGATTATAAAGTATAGGTTCCGTTTGATATAAATCTAAAAACTGAAGAGTATCATTATCGTTTAATTTTAATACACGCTGCGTGGACATCTTGTTTCACGCGTGCTACTGCCACGACTGAAAATCAAACCGGTTCCCGTCACGACTGAGTCGTGGAAGTCTTTACGTCACAGACGATCTTCACAATAGCATGTTTACACGAATCGTAGTTCACGAAAGCGTAATTCACGTTCGTGGTTCACGTCTCGTGGGAACGCGGCATAAAGTATAGTCATGGATCACTGATAGCCCACACGGCATTTAACGTTTTAAACATTCTAACCTATGTTACATCCATAGAGAAAATGATTGCGCTCTCGTCAAGATTTTTGATAGAGTGGGGATTAAATGGGTGGAGTCGAACACGCTACTCAGTACCGTATATGTCATTGACTACTCTTGGATCCCCGCGCACTATCTACTCTCTGTAAATGGAGCAAGTGAATTTATGCACGCGGGTTCCCTCTGCTGACTGTCTGTCATTGTTTGTCGGCACGGTGGGGACAAAATATATGTTCCGTCGGACGGATCGGATCGTTTTGAAGATTTTTTAGATCAGTTTATGATATTGTTTCATTTATGAATATGAAACTTATGCGATTTCACAGAAATTATCAAAAATTGTAAAACGAAAGGTAATGTGATATGTTCTTCAACGAAATTCTATAAATCGGATAATCGTACTTTAACAATTTTAACAAAAAGTAAATTCAATGAAAAGTTGTGCTAAGTTTAATACATACATTTATAAAAATTTAAACAAAGCAATAAGCGTACATATGACACAATTAGATTTTATAATAGCATTAATGACTGATTAAATCAGAAGAAAATATAAAGTAAAATATCTTCACTTCAACATTCTTTATTTAGCAAGAATAAATGCATGAGTTTAAAAAAAAAAAAAAATAGAATAAAGAGAAAATATTAAAGTAGGAAACATTATTTTAGTCAAAGAAGAACTTGCCGCTAAATATCAAGAATTGCAGAAGCTATAAAAATAAAATATATAGGAAACGTTAACAAATATAAGTACACTCTTATAAGTACGGGAAATTTGGAAAATATATGTTCGAGAAATCTATAATTTATAAAAAATGCAGTAGACTACAATGCAATATCCATCTTTATTTTTAATTGTAAGAAGTTGTATAACACTTTTCATTTTTCATTTTTTGATGATGTTTATAAATAAAACGAACAAAATAAATTTGTTTTATTAATATCTAAAAATTGTTTATATTTGAGCTAGTATCAAATTGACTATTATCTGCATTCAATCGTAAACAAATATTACTTTTGTTTAAGATCGGTCATTTGATCGGTTACGATATAAATAAATAAATATACTTACTTATATAAATTGTCGATAGGTTTAGTGTTAATATCTGCTGAGAGTCAATTAAAAATTCGAATTTGTTTTTTTTTCATTTTTGTGATTATAACGAAATTGTTGGGATCTTTATGTCTGTGTTGATTATGATGTAAATTCTTGCTAAAAATATGATAGTTTTTTGAATAGGTAATTACTAACATTACATTTCTCAATATTTTTGACCAACAGGTTTTTTTACTAGTTTAGATTTATAAATTGTTAGAATACAATTATTTGTTTTATAAAGTACTGTTGAGAAACGTTCGTCTTTTGCTGATTTTGCTAGCTGAAACAATTCTCTTTTATTATTCCGAATAGTCCCAAATAATATTGTTCGTTTTGCCAATAATTTTGTCGCCAGTGATGCGCTCGTGAAAAAATTGACCGTCGTAATATTTCTCCAACATCCAGTAAATAATTCAACTACTTTGAGGACAACAAATTTACCGAGTGGCATTGACGACGATCGGGATTTTTCTTTTCTCAAATATGGAAAATTCTTTATAATGTATTTACTATTGGCATCCGATACTAATTAAAACTTGTTGCCAAATTTATCAGGCTTAAATATACTATGTAGTGTGTAAATTTACATTTTACTTTTGTAAGAAATAATAGATCATCAACAGTCAGATTCATATCGGGCTTGTAACTATTTTGATTATTCTCAATAAATCTGTTCATTACATGTAAAATTAGAGCAAAATCATGTTAAGATGTATGCAACTATCTATAATTGTGGTACTTAAGTTCAAAGATAAGATCCCAATTAGAAAAATTTAGAAAATGATAAAAAATTTTTACACCGGTCAAATGATCGGTTTTGGTAAGAAATGGGGGTAACAAATTTTTCTTAGAAATAACAAAAGAAAAAGAAATCAAAGGTGAGAAATTGATTAACAAGAGAATCTAAGACATTACAGGTAATTGATAATGATCGGAAAAAAATAACGTATATGTATAAATTTCAAATGAATTATTCTGATATGCTCTCAATCAAAAGGCATTATTACTTCCCTTTTCATACACGTTTTTATTTAAACTTTTTTTTCCCTTTCCCTTGCCTGATTTCAATAACATCTTCGCAGATAGTTCAAGAAAAACCATTATACATTTGACCGATACATTTCTAGCTAAAAACAGTAAGACAACCGAGTCTTATTAGCATTACTGGTTATTTTTAAATCGGAAGTAGCCAGCATTAAGACACATAATAACTAAACACAAACATCACAATTTGTATCTAAATATATCGTTATATATCGTCAAATATATTGTTACAAGCTAAAATCACATTTTTTTGTATCTGAAATATTTTGCAGAACATAATCGACATATTCCGAGTATTGTGTGGCAATACTTTTTCATCGCGACAATGGTATGTAACTCTGACAGTTAGGTAGCGGTGATCCTTAGGTAGGTAGATCCTTCGTGAAAACTAACTATCATCTCTGGTCCGGTGCGAAAAGCATAACGTAACCTAACGAAACGCTCCGTAGTTGCGCAGAAATGACGTAGTAGCTGTATTTCGAAATAAGACGACTAGATTCGATGTAAGAGATGTGATAAGTGATTTCACGAAGGATGTTCAACATATTTGGATTTACGTGATCTTTTTAGAGATGTTTTATTCGAGCAAAAAGAATAAATTTTTCTTCCTGTCATGTTAAAAACTTTTTATTTTTATTTGGAACATGACTTGAAATCATGAGTCGTCTTAATCAGTCAATTCTAGTGAAATAGCCTTTTTTATAGGAAATAGTTTCTTCTTTTTTTTTTTTTATAAGAATCTAGGATTATTCTTTAGTTTTATTTTGATATTATAATATCTCATATATCTCCATTTATCTACATTTATATATTTACATATATCTACATTTACAAATACTTTTTTTTTAGATATGTATTAGATTTACAATGTACTGAAGTTTTTAAAAAAAATGGATCATTGTTCCTCGAATTAGCCTATACAAGTTTTGTTTTTGATACGTAAATATGCTTAATTTCTTTAATACTTTTATTCAAGTTGATGGTGTCTACATAGTATAGTGCTTAGATTTTTTTATTATATAACGTGACTTAAGAAAATTATGTTATTTGGAATGACTAATCACCGCACGACTAATTCACATGCACAGATATAAATATAATACATTGTTTTAATTGGAACACATTTTATTGCTTCACAGCATAACTAACACATTTTTTAAAAAAAATTTGGGGAATGTTCGTCGGAACATTATCTTATTCATTTATTTAAAAAATTAAGTTATGAGTTTTTCTGGTTAATTAGGTCTGATTATGACACGATGCATCATTCGAATTTATTTTTCTGTTCTTTTTTCTTTTTACGTTAATACAAAGTACATTTTCGGATATATTGTTATAGTGAATGTTTTCACTTGTAGAATATATGTAATGATGATATGCATTACGTGCTTGGATAACAATCATACTCGTTGATTCACTTGGCTATAAAATATCTGGATCCTTCAGTTCAATGTTCAAGTGATACTCGATATTACCTATATATATTTTTTTCTTCATAAGAGTTTGTAATATTGTTGCCAACAATTTATGTTACGAACGAACAAGTTCATTTCTGAAAGTAACAAATTTCTTAGATTTAAAAATTACATAAATCTGAAAAGTTAAGAAGAATCGATCTTTTAAGAATATTTATTCTCTATTATAATATTATTCTTTAAAAATATTTTCCAAAAATTTATAATATTATTTGCCACATTTGACGTTATATATATTTTGAATTTTAAACTGTTTCCCCAAAATTATATTTTTCAAATCAGTGCCAATGACATTTTGAAAACAATTGAGCCAATTTGAATGAAATTTGACAAGATTATTTCTCATATCTTTATTTAGTTTTTATCATACGGAAATATTTTTAAGAGCGATATTTTTTTTAATCCTTGAAAAATTATTAAAATTTTTATCGAAAATAACGTGTTGTTAAGTTGTTAAGTTTTTATTAAATGAAATTATTTAAAATCAAATTTGTTAATGTACCTTAACTTCTTGTTTCTTTTTTTCATTCTATATAATATCCTGAGAAAATGTTATTAGCACCGCAATATCGGCGTATAAAACGACTCTGCTTGGTTTGATATACTTCCAAGTGAGATAACTTCAAAAAGATAACGGATTGTTTTAATTTTTTCGTTGGAAAATATTTCCTGAAGTAGATGCTACCGGATACATTGAATAATTTTTTATTATATAAAATACATTTTATGCAGAAAAAGAATCATAAAAATTATCTTTTTCTTTCACCGTCTACGTATATGTAACCCCTTAAATAATTAACTATAACTCACGATGTTTCTTGTACGTCTCAATTTATTGTATTTTTTGAGTGATTGAATAATTAAGAGATTGGATAGTTTATATCTACGAAGAGTTTTACGAAAAAGTGAATTAGAAACGTTTATGGAATGGAAATTTGAAAGAACGTGGCAGTTGAAAAATAAAAATAGACCCGTAGATCTGTTTAAGCGTCAAAAAATGATACTTCATAATATAACAATAATAACATTAAATCGTATTGATCTAATGATAATGATACGTGTTATTATGGTGATAATATGTTAAGTAGATGGAATGAAACCTAACAGTAAACTATACTATAAGATAAACTAATGATAAAAAATTACGTAAAATCATATAAGACTAAAATAAAATGACGCTCTTTGGCATTTTTCATGTATTAAAGAAGAAAAATGCGATCATAATTCTTAGCATTTCAATGGTTAACAGTAACTTTAAACTTCTATAAATTTCTAGGTAAATAATTATATATAGATATATAATGTGAAAGTTATAGTATTATTTTTACTAGTATAGATGTACTATACTAATAGTAAATATAATTTATATTTATACAATTTATAAAAATTATTACAAACTTTCTATATGAAATAAGAAATAATTTTATAGCGTTAAAATAAAATAAAATTTAAAGAATACAAATATGTATATATACATATGTACATACATTTTATACTTATATGCATAAAATACATAATATGTACAATATGTAATAGATAATATATGTAAAATGAGATGAGGTATATAAGCGTGTGATTTCAAAATTTTCATATTTCGAAGTAAATTTTGTAGTTGTGATCCATAGCTAACTATCGTGGTGATCAACATTTATAATTCGATAAGTATTTGTTAAGTTCTATTTTAGCTAATTTAGATATATGACACTATATTCTTGCCTTTTCTAATTTGTTTCTTCTAACTATTTGATTGTTTCGAAAACGTAATAAATTTCACAGTAGAGGATCCTGTGAATTATTACAATTGTAATGTCATCATAACGATAATGTACGAACGTAAAAAGACCCATTCCGCATAATAAAATATCACGTTTTTTGATTGTTTTATTATTTTAATGGACGTCGAAAACAACGGTAATAAAACGTTTGACCTATTGCTACTATTTATAATATCATGATGCTTTGTTCTGAATTGCGTCTGATCTTTAAATAGTTAATTGAATAAATGCGAGTTTAAAAACATTGGACAGAACAATTGGACTCTCAAATTCCTATGTGAACATTATATAGTATAATTCGATAATTTATTACGATATTTTTCACATAAGAATTACATTGAAAGGTGTAAAAAATAATATAAAAATTATATGTTTATATGAAAAAAATAATATTGTATTTTTGGAGAGAAAAAATATGGTGAATAATAATACTTAATCTCTCAAGAATGTGTCTACTCGCAGAAAATGTTTAAAATATGATTCATGTAATCGACATTACTCCTTTCCTTCTGAAACGATATACACGTGCTCATGCTCACGTATCACTTCGCTTGATGGACGAAATGACGTACGAAAGGTTAGGAGAAGTGGAGAGTTATTTGCTGAGGAAAGTAAATATTGGACCGGACCGTCTCATCTTAAGAAAATCGATCAATGACCATTCTCGTGTATATATATATCTAATCTTCGCTTCGGAGAATTTAAGTTTTACGTAATCACGCTATATGCAGGTACGTCATAAATATAGTATATAAAATAGCTAAGTACAAATTTCATTTATTTATATAAGTAAAATAATATGTTAGTTAAAAGAAAGTTTAACGACGTCGAAGTATATGTAATAGAATTATAAACATTATGCTTACTTGTATTTATCGTATGTATGTATAATTTGGGAATCTGAAACACACACACACACACACACACACATGAAATAAAAATGTGTATATAGTTATAAATAAATGATATATTATTTATATCTAACTTTTATTAATTTTGGAAATAATCCACGACAATGAAAAAAAAATATATGTAAAATGTTTAAGTAACATTAATATATATTTATCCTCTGTACATTATTATTTGGTAATGTTGACTAATACATATAAATTTTAATAGTATTGGCGCGTCGAGCGAATCATAAAATGTTTTACTACATTTACATAAATTCGTAGATCTATTTTCAAATTGATATACTTCATGACTGATTTGCGTGTAACTTTTTTCGATTCTTCAATCTATAAATCGATATATAATCTGATTCTTAATATCGTAAAAATTTATAAAGATTATGTTTAAGGAAACACTGCTCCGTGTGCTTTCACGTATAACATAATCTGTTGCGTTTTATTGCGATTATTGGAGTTTCACCGTTCACACGCGGTTGTTGCATCATTTCAGTTTGAGGAACAGACGGTTGCCTAATATGATTCATCCTTTTCATTCGAGCATGCGTTAGACATTGTCCACGTACATAATTCTATTGATATGGGAAACGTGTTCGAAACATCCATGTATATATATGGCAATCTGGGATATCTCGAATATTACATGGATTATATCAGATAAAATTAAATCACACACTCGATGATTTCTCTCGTTATCATATTTTTCATTTACAGTTCTTTTCCAATATATAGACTTTGTGTCATTTTCTAAAGCGTCATTGAATTAATGTTGTAATATTGTTTCTTTTTTTCGTTTTTCTAACGTTTTTTTTTTTAATGAATATTAATTTCTGAAAAGTATATGCGATTTTTATGTTCAATAATACACTCCTACATACACATTATCCACGTTATTTAAATTGTTTTCATCATTAATAAATCCATGTAATTGAAATAATTATTTTAGAGTTTGAATGTGAGAATTAATTAAAAACGAATAAATAGCGTATTTATAATAATCATGATATCTTATGAAATATGATTTTGAAGGAACGTTCTACGGTAGAATTGAAAATAACGGATGAATTCATTAATAAATTATTAACGAATGCGTGCTCGTGTTTCTAAAGAAAAAGAAAGTTGCATCAGGCAGAAACGGCGGCGCCTATCATCGACGGCGCATACTTCCAAGAAATTTCTTTGGGTGTTACGTGCTTTCAAGCATACGCGCCGGATTACTACGGGAGTCGAAGTGTCTCTTATGAGATAACAAAACGAAAAAATATGTTAATGATTGAAATGAGATAATCGTAAAAAATTGGAATTCATTTAAAAAAATCAATAATACGATTTTGGTACGATTTTTCGAAGCGATCAATATTACCATGGTTTTTTTCGTTAATCGCACGCACCCATCTGTACGAGTCGGTGTGTAAGTATAAAAAGTGGGGGAATGAAGGTCACCTTAAGAAACGCGACTGAGTTCTGTCAGTTCAGTCAGTAGTAAACCGACGTGCCGGCTGCAAGTTTATTCGAACGTTTGTTATCGAACTGCAACAGCTTTGAGGGTCTATCTTCGTTGAGATCACGAGAAATATATATTTAGAAGGTTGGTGAAACATGTTTTTCTCTTAACGAATTAACGTAGAAAAATTGTAGATTATTATTTTTTATCGATTTATTTAATATGAACGATGGGAAATAGTAATAAGAGAGACGATTGTACGTAATATAAACGTGTAATTTTCGTTTTTTTTTTCTTTTTTTACCGCTTATACGATATCACTGATATTTCTTCGCAAAGAAAAAAAATAAAAAGGAAAGAAAAAGAAATTTCTCGAGAGGCGCACGTGCGGAATTTATTTATCGCTATGGATCTCCGTTTCTTTTCTAAGAAATATAATACAATGGAATGCCATGATTATCGACGGATGGATACTTTAGTAATCGTTTTTTTATCGCGACATTCGTTCGATTAAATTTATAAATCGATTCTAATAGAACATATTGAATTTGCAATTAAATTCCAGAGATGCATCATGCACATGTCGGTTTTATACATTACGATATAGAATACCGGCAAAAACGCCGGTCAAGCTTGTTCTTCTTTTAGAAACTTTAATAACTGTCGTGGTGCCATCTTACGGCTACGTTCCTTAACAATATCATTTGCTCTGTTACGAAATATCTATAGTGGATAAAATGAATTCTGTTAACAGGAATTCTTTCCCCATTTGGAATTTTAAATTTAACTGTGTACGATTCGATTAAAAAAAGAAATAGTGATAACTCTCCAACTGTGGTTTTGATATCAACTACTGAGAATTAGTACTGATACATGTAATTACGTGTATATCGTAAAAATTTTATGTATGCATTTATCTTGTAAAGAAAATTCCTTCATATAGATTTCGAGACGAACGATTATTTTTCTAATAAAATAAAGTAAAATACTGTTTACGAGTTGGGTATATATCTCTTTATGTATGTGAATGTATTTATGTTTCACATATTGCATGGTTCGCTTTAATTAATCGTCTTTTACTTCACATTGTTGATCGATGCTTTTTTAGAATATTATTTCTCGTTTCAACAAATAAGTTCTCGTCTTATTGCTTTTCTGAATATTTCTACTCAAATATTCGCTACTCATCGAACAATCGCTATTTTTGTCTCGTTCGCTTCTGAAATATGGAAGCATCAAAAAATTTGATAAAAATAGCCAGTCATTTTGAACGCAGGAAATATAAACGTGTAGACGTGATGTTATCTGACCTCTTTGACCTTCCGGGTACGATGACCTTCAGCAAAAATTTATGCGTGAAGGGTATTATCCCGAAATATTTTCTCGTACTTTTTATGCATCGTAAATCATATTTTGATTTAAGAAGATCTTTGTTATATTTCCAAATAGAATTATAATTAATAATAACGCGTATGGTAATAATCAAAAATATTAATCGACTGATTCGAAGACGACATTCATTAGACGTTCAACGATTATCAATGGGATTATTAATAATTTATTGTTAATGGGAGGGCGCCAAAATAAACTTCGTAAATTGTATTTAAACTTGAAATATTGATTGCGAGACGTTTATAGGTCTTTATTGAAATTTATTTTTCCTACTTATTTTTATTGGCAGAATCTATTTACAACTAGATAATATATTAACGTTCGTGATATTAATAATTACGTAAATATAAAACAATTTGTAGCCTTTCAAAATTATATTTTTCTTTAATTTTTTAATTAGTTTATTAATTAATATTTTTATTCATATATCTGAAAGAACCTCGTATGTATAATACGTTAAAGTTTCAATTTATTTATTCCGTTTGACAATGAACGAACCAAATGCGGTCCTTTTCGGAATAATGGAAGGGGAAACCGCTCCCGGCTACCGTAGCAGGCTTGACAACCATCTGAAATCTTTATTCTTTCTCGTTTAAAAATTGCTTCCCCTTCGCGAGGAAAGTTATTTTCGGAAGAGAAGAATATGAAGGTACAATCTGTGTGGGTTGGAAACATGGATCTTTCCTGTTAGTTGTCTTCCCCTTCTAATATTTGGCTTTGCGTGATATTCGACTTTTTGATAAATGTTAATTTACAGTAGAACATTTTTGTATATATATTAAATATATATTATACATGTGCATAATTAAAATATTTCTATATTTAGTATATATTTATGTATAAATAATTTTTAATAAAGAATACTGGAAATTCAATAAAAAAATGACGTACCGAAATAATGACCGTTAGATAGCAGGAAATATTCCAAAGCGAAATCTTACTCTGATGCAGCATTGAACTTTTTTCAGAAAAATGACTTCGTTAAATGAAAAATTATTAAGCACTGTCGTGGAGCCCACTTCGAATGGAAAAAACAAAGTTACTGTTGTGGGTGTCGGCCAGGTCGGAATGGCATGTGCCTTCAGTATTTTGACAAATGTAAGTGAATTATTTATTGTTTTCTTTTTAATATCTGATAAAATTACTTGCGAATTGGACATGAAATCACAAAGAGAGACGGAGAAAGAGTATGAATGTATGAATTTGTACTTTATGTGTTGGATAAATAAATATTTAACGTTTTGCATGAGAAGTCGGTTTATGCTTTATAAAAATATTCGTTGAGAATGAAAGCACGATACTACTGTTTTTTCGTTTATAGAACGTGTCGAACGATCTTGTGCTCGTCGATGTGATGGCGGACAAGCTAAAAGGAGAAATGATGGATCTGCAACATGGTAGTGCGTTTTTGAAGAACGCAAGGATCAACGCCAGTACGGATTACGCGGCTACAGCGAATTCAACTCTATGTATCGTGACTGCAGGTGCTCGTCAACGCGAAGGCGAGAGCAGGCTCGATCTGGTTCAAAGGAATACCGATATCTTTAAAGGGATCATTCCTCAGCTGGTCAAATATAGTCCAAATACGATCTTATTGATTGTATCTAATCCCGTTGACATATTGACTTACGTTGCATGGAAACTATCCGGTTTGCCGCAGAATCGCGTTATTGGTAGCGGCACCAATTTGGATTCCACGCGTTTTCGCTTCCTACTTTCTCAAAAACTCAACGTAGCGCCGACCTCTTGTCATGCTTGGGTAATAGGAGAACATGGCGACAGTAGCGGTAAGTCGAATGGTTGGAACTTTAATAGTTTTGAAAACTTTATTTTATTCCAAGCAATTGTTATAATTCCGATTTTTTTTTTAGTACCGCTTTGGTCTAGCGTGAACGTCGCGGGTGTACGTTTTCGCGATCTTAAACCTAACATCGGTACAAGCAAAGACGAAGAACATTGGGGTGAATTGCATAAACAAGTCGTCGAAAGTGCATACGAGGTTATCAAGCTCAAAGGTTATACTTCCTGGGCAATTGGACTTAACGTATCGAGTCTCGCAGCAACGATACTGCGAAACACTTATCAAGTTCATGCCGTTACCGTCAAACTTACCGTAAGTCGATAAAGTAGAAAAATTTGTATCACATAAGGTGATTTCGTTGATATCGAGTCAATGAAATTCATTATTTATATATTTAAATATATTTTCGAGCATCCACGTTGGTATCGAATATTTACGATTATTACTTATTAATAATTATTATTAACAATTAATATTAAATTTATAATATTCCAGGGTCATCATGGTATTACCGAGGACGTTTTCTTATCTCTACCATCTATATTGGGTGAAAACGGTGTCACGTCAATCGTTAATCAAATATTGACGAATGAAGAACGGGAGCTACTTCAAAAATCAGCCAATACAATACATGACATCCAGAAAAATCTGAAGCTTTAAAATGAAAGTAATGCGTTCTACTTTGCATTTTTGTTTGCCTCTTATATGTCGTGTGTGTGTTCAATGTATATTTATTTTGTTTAAACTTTCATTATTCTTAAGCAACAGTGATATCGGTGATTGCTTCCAGTTTTTTACTTATATCATATAGTTGCATTTATTTCGACGAAATTATTATTATTATTATTATTATTATTAACTTAATTCGGACGGAAATTATAGTTATTTTACAATAATTAATTACTTAGTGGATTTTATTTTCGATGAATGCTAAAGATACTAATTGTATTATTTATTTTATATCTACTTAAAGTTGTGTTCAAGAAAATTTTTTTAATTTCATGACAAGCATATACAGATGTGGCAATTTATTTATTTTTTTGAAGATGTTAGAAAATTCGAATACGAGTTTCAGTATTAATAATGTAGTTTAATTAGCATTGATGTCGTGATATGAGTATTATCATACTACTTTTCTCAGTGAAATATAGCTAAACCTAAATTTATTATTATGACATAAATCATGACATAAAGATAATTGCGCACATGAAATGATGCGAAGTATATTGACCTGGGAACGTAAACGTATCACATATTTTACAACTAAACTATGAATTATCATGATACTTCCGCTCCTTGCGCTTTCATGGATCTTTTTTTTATAAATCTAATATAACATAATTGTAATAAATGTTTCCTAATTATTTAATATATAAGAATTAAACAAATATTTTATTTCAAATATCTATATGACAATCAATGATAACCTATCAATCTTTTCCATTTGTCCGTCACTGTTAAATTAGTATTAAATTAGTTACAAGCGCGATGTAACCATGGATTCGTATAATAATTGACAAACTGCGGCAGTGACAGTATATCGAAGTTTCCGCGAATGTCGCTCGAAAATGTCTGATCCTAAATGAATCGAGCGAGGGGAAAGGACTGTCGCGAAACACATGAAAAATCGACGGGAACCGTGTGATTAAAACAATGGTACTAACCCTCCATTTGTCGTCTCCCTTTTTACGTATCTGTTTAAAAAACTGGGAATATGTCACATCGAGAAGGAGTATTGGTATGAATCGACGTATTCGAGATTTACCACCGACTATATTGAAGGACATCCTAAACGGTAAAAATGACGGAAAGATAATCGAATCGGCATCATTTACGGGAGATGCTTCTTGTGGATCTGAGAAGCAACGAACAGATTTACAGTAAGCATCGTTATACATTTCGCGTTAAAATATATTTTTCAAAATCAAATGTTTCAATGTGATTCTCCGTTATCTAATATATCGAAAATTTTCGTTTGACGTTCTTTGTTCTCACTGTTCAGACCGGTATGTCTACGTGAAGAACTCTTGTGCAAGGTGTCTGATCCCGTAAGAGATTGTTGTCATAAAGTATCCGTCATCGGTGCTGGCATGGTCGGTATTGGCGTTGCTAGCGCGCTTCTATATCAGGTATATAGTGGAACTGTTTCTCTCTCTCTCTCTCTTTCTTCCTCTCTCTCTTTTCCTCCTTTCTTCTCCATTCACAATCTACTTTGAAGCAAAGTGAAAGTTTGTATGCCGTACGAGGAAATCGTATGGTTATATATATGACATCTTATAATCAATAATCTTGGAATGTGCTAGAAATTCATCGTACCACAGAAACTTATTTATTAATTATTTCAATATTAGAAAATCGCCTCGCATGTTGCCATCGTTGATGCATTTCCGAAAAAGTTGGAAGGAGAGGGGATGGACTTTTCTCATGCTTCACTTCTTATAGGAGATCCACATATCGAGTATGATACAGGTAGTACGATTTTTTTTTATGAATTTTTAATAAATAATATCGTTTGATTTATTTATTAATTTTACTAGATTAAAAACATGAATATACAGTTTGATTATAAATTAAGGGTGAGTTGAATACTTTCTTTGTTACAAGTAATAGATAAGAAATATATTAAGAAAAATTTCATGATTTCATGTATGAAATACTTTAAGATAACATTCAACTTTTGGTTGGATCGAAAATTTGATGATTTCTAGTGTTTTTTGTATTTTATCAACTAATTGCATATTTTAATGTATTATCGTTAAAAAATTATTAAACAAGTACAGACAGAGTTAATGATTAACGAGATTTTAACGCGTGAACTATGCTATCTAGATAGAAATAAATTTTAGTGAAACTGAAGTTTAGAAGATCAACAAAAATATAAACGCCGTGAAAATTATAAACATAATTAATCGAATAACATCTGGAAAATAATTACAAGATATCGATTGTGTGTATAAGAAAGTAATGGATATTGAATATTTATTGAGTTAAGTAAACTATTATTTTTTTATTATTATAAATTAATTATATAATTTTTATGCTTAATTAACAGCCTTAACATGGTAATAAATAAACTTAATTTTAAATTGTTTTGTATGATTTCATTTTTTCATTACATCTTAAGATTGTTCATTTTTGAAAGTATTTATTCTTGGTTATATAACTATACACTTAATAATTGTTTAAAGATAATTGATTAGAATATCTACTTAATTAAAAAATACTATGTGTTTCACAAGAAAAACTAAACATCATTATATTTCCAATTTAATCGAAAGTTGGGTATTTTATTTCGTATTCTTAAAATATTTAATACATGAAATCAATTGCGTTTTAAATTTATAATTCACCTGTATATGTATATATATATATATATATATATATATATATATAAAAGTATGTGCATACACACACATATATTGAAGTAGATATTACATCTATACTAATTTGTGAATACTTCTTTGTAGATTTTTGCATCACGAGCAATTCCAGAGTGGTGGTCCTTTGTGCAGGAGTAAGACAGCAAGAACACGAATCCCGTTTGGATTTAACAAAACGCAATGCTGACATCTTCAAAACTATAATACCTCCTTTATTAAGTTTTAGCCCTAATGCGGTTTTCGTTATCGCTAGTAATCCAGGTTATTACGAATTTGATTGATCGTGAATTCAAATGTAAGCAAAAGAAAAGGAAAAGACAAAATTTTCTTTCTTGCGTTACAGTTGATATTCTTTCATATGTAACATGGAAAGTAAGCGGTTTGCCCTACTATCGTATTATCGGTAGTGGAACTTATATAGATACCTGCAGATTTCGATACTTAATCTCAGATCGTTTAGGTATCGCTCCAAGTTCTGTTAATGGTATAATAATAGGCGAGCACGGAGATTCTCAAGGTAAATATATATAATATTACATATATATACATATATATCACTAATATATACTTTTGTATTTTTATTTTTATGTAATAGTTAATTAAAATTTTTATTTATTAACTTTATATTATCTAATTTCCTTTACATTTTCCAACGATTTTTATTATATATTCTATGGATTATTTTATACTGTAGTTCCACTTTGGTCTGGAGTGAACGTCGCAGGAGTGCAATTTCGCGATATCATACCGAATATTGGTTTGGAAACTGACGAAGAAAAATGGTACGAAATTTCCAAGGAGGTAGTTAGATTGTAAGTTACATCTTATTTTATGAAAAAATTTTTTTGTAAAAAAAGAAAAAAAGAGAAAAGTTAATTAATTGCAACGATTTTTTTTCTTATTTTAGAGGTTCCGTGGTCAGATGTTTAAAAGGATATACGAATGCCGCGATAGGACTTTGCGTGGCTGACATCGTAAATGCAATATTGGGGAATACACAACGCATATTGAACGTATCGACTATGATACAAGTAGATACATATATCAAACCCTAGTATTATAATTTAAATGAATTTTATATATTTTGTGACTTTTGTTTTATATCCTAGGGACATTTCGATGTATGTAACGAATTATTTCTATCATTACCTTGCGCGATTGGTGAAAACGGCATCACAAAGATAGTGAGACTACGTATGACTGAATTCGAGAAGAAGTCATTTCAAACATCTGCGAGTATTGTGTACAATGTTCAAAAGGATATGAAGATTTAGTTGACTCCATATTGATCGTATAAGAACTACATTTCATATTTTGTGCCACGTTTAACTTAACGTGTAAAAAGTATTACTGTCGCTTTCAATAAATCATGTGTCGTCTTTTGATCCTTTTAGCGCGTGACTTATCTCCATGATAAAATGAAATTCAAAACATTTTATTCTTTCAGATATATCTGAGAAACGTTCGGTTTTCATCCCATATAATATCCACTTTTAACATTCTCCGTAATTATTATAGAATTCCGTCCATCTTACCGATTTCGATGATTTTTTAAATACGTTGTAGAAATTAACATTTTAAACAATTTATTCCTATAGATAAAACCGCAGTTGGCCCTTAATTCTGAGATGAAAATGTATTTGACATTTTTAATTTGATATGATGTATTGGATATTGCTTAAATTCGGATTAGGTTTATCTACGGGGATGATTATATTATATGCTCGTGCTGCGATGTGTTTGTCTCACGTTTCAATTAGTAAACACAAAGAGATGAGAAAGGAGAGCAACTTAATTATCTCCGACTGGTTAAAAATGTAACAAATACACATATCGTTATTAAAATATTGCTTTTGATTATAATTAATATTTATTACTGCGGTCAATTACTAGTCTGACGCAACTCTGACGCAATTCTGACGTAATTCAAATTAATTGAAATCAATCTCAAAATTAATATAAACAAATTGATATTGAAATCAGAACTTATCCAATTGTGATATTAGGTTTGAGTTAGGTTTTCTTTAGATTTGGAATTGCATCTGATTGTACATCGAACGTACATCAAAGTAAAAGTGTTTAAATTATTATCACGAATATCTCGAAAACTAGGACTGAGCAATGGTTATATTTATAGAAAAAAAGTTGTTCAGAATCATGGTTCCGATAACATATTCAGAAATCATTAAAATCGATGAGGTGTACGTATATATTTTTATACAATTACCGCATACTTTATACAGTATTATTAATTATGTATTTAATAAAGATATTTAAATTATTTATTCATTTCTCGTAATTCGTAGAACTCAAAGCATGATACTTTCTTATTTCTGAATACGTACTTACGTATAAAGCAAGATTTATAAAGAAGTATTCTTCCACGAAACTAATTTAAATAAAAAATTATTTTTGAAATTACATCTTAATTTTTGTTAACGGTTCTATAGGATCGTACCTAAAAAACATGATAGACGTTCTCGCGTTATCGGAAACTTATCTTAATTATTAATGAATTAGCTGACGTCATCATCGGTATGTCTTTTCAAAATTTCAATTTATATATTTCTAAGCAATATGTTCTGAAGGCATTATTATATTATTATATTCGAAGTATTATGAGAGTGTTAAGTAAAAGATCGATGATAGTAATCCTTTTTCATCGAAAGGAAATTACGTCAACCTTAAGCAACAATCGCGTATAAGCTTCTTCTCCCTTAAATTCTATAAAGTAAAGAAGAGAATACATAGAAGAAGGTGAAAGGTGACCGTTGGATGGTATTGGAAGGTCGTACCGCGACACTAAGGACCGTGTGCCGCAGGCTAGGCCACTGCAAGGTGAGAGGAAGCTACGGAGACTGTTCGTCAGATGTCGCTTCGAAAATTTTACCACCGCCGTAGCAAGCAACGTCGCGTATATGCGTACATAAGTTGCTCGAAGGCGAAAAACAGGGCCGTAGTCGACAGTCGGTCAATATGTATGTGACAGAAAATTAAAACTACGGAATCGATAAGAATTTCAAATGTCTCCTTTTTTTTTTTTCCCTCAAATACATCCATTTTATAAATCTTATCCTTTTATCATCATATGGACGATGACGAACGTGCTTATAAACAATAATAATACTTTAGATAGACGTGCGATGTATTTTCCTTGGGTATGATGCGAGTGTCGAGTGTTCTACTTTTACCTAAAGAAGGTCCACTTGGAACGCCAGACGTGCGTTAGCGATCCGAAAAGTATTTAGCTCGTAAATCATACGTCAAAAGCACTTTCGCGTCAGAGCACATCAATTCGCATCTGCCTGAATGGCGCTTATGCTTATATTGTATGTATTGTATTGTGTGTGTGTGTGTAGATATATATATATGTATTTAAATAAGTGTATCGTATGTGTGTGTGTTTATATATATTACATGACACACGTCCTCATGTTCCGCGGTTAATACTTTCGCAAACTAAGATTCTCCTCGATAATATTTCTTTTTACCGAAAGATAAGCCCGTTCGATCGCGACAAATAATTCATGCGATTCGATCGGTTTCGATTGTTTTTCAAATTCTTTTTATTTTCTCATGAATAATAATTCAAGTAACCGTCGCGACGTGCAAGCGAAATCATCGAAAATCTTTGTTTAATCCGTAATGATAATATAAAGAAACGATACGAAAAAGAATTTTCGATCGTTCATTAAATTTGTACTGATTAAAGTGTTACACTTAAAACTTATACGTTTTTGCAAACGAGCATGTTTGTATGTATGTATTTACGCACGGTAAGCATGACGTAACGCAAAACACTTTTTTGCTGCGAGACTATGCGAAAGGACAAGCGTGTCTACGAGATATTTTTCCATCATATCTTTCTTCAATCGGAGGAATCTCTCTCGGCGGACAACGACTCTGGCTTTCTCTCTCGACGATGGAAAATGCATGGTCATCGTTTCGAATAAACAATTATCGTAGATTTTTAATAAAATATCTTGGTTTCTCTATCGTTCGATTTTTAAAAACCAGCCCGTTAACGATTTTCACTCGATTTCGATTAATCGAAATAGAAATTTCTTCGAAGAGAAGTTGGAGCTTTCGTTAAAAAGAAAGAAAAGAAAAAAAAAAGAAAAAAGAAAAGAAAAGAGAATAAAGAAAATGATAAAAGATTAGAAAATAAAGAGATGAATTTGATTATATAAAGAAAAAAAAAATAGATATATATATGCCTATAAAAAGGAATAAAAGGTAGGGGTCCCGCGGTTAAAAAGAGCCGTTACTGTTCGGGCCAGGTAGAGGTGGCAGAATCGGGCCCCGTTCTCCCGATGACTCCTGTCGTCCGTCAGTGGAGCTCAGTCAGTAGACAGTCGGTCCGCCCTGTCAGCTGGTCTCGTCCAATCGCGCGTTAACGTAGCTGCCGGATGGTAAACCGAGCGCGGCAGACACCATAAACAGTCGGTCAATCGGAGAGCCCTCGATCGTAGTTTATAAGGGATCGAGTAGGTATAAAAAAAGAGAAAGGGCAAAGTTAGTAAGGCGGCCCGCGCGCCGCATGTGCGCGAGTGTGCAGCTTCTCCACCGGAAACACCAACGACACGGTGCGAGGGATCGGTGTACGCGAGGAAAACGAAAACGAAGGAGGAGGAGGAGAAGGAGAAGGAAGTGAACGAAAAAGAAAAAGAGTCTCGCTTTCGTAAATAGAAATAAGAAATAAAAGAGAGAAAAAAATAAGAGAAGCGAAAGAAAGGACGGAAGGAAGGACGGAAGGACGGAAGGAAGGAAGGAAGGAAGGAAGGAAGAAAAGAAAGAAGGAAGGAAGGAAGGAAGGAAGGAAGAAAGAAAGGAAAGAAAGAAAGAAGGAAGGAAGGAAGGAAGGAAGAGAAGAGTTCGACCGGTCAGGCAGGAAATGACTATATCGTACGCGAGCGAAGTGCCAAACGGCTCCAGCTTTGGCTGTTTCTGGAGGATCCTGGTCAAGTGAGTCACTTTCATTTATTTTCTTCGACGATTTTTTTTTGCTCCCCTTAAGCTTTCTACAATATTCCTTCGTCTCGCTATATTCCCTCGTCGATTTCTGTTATATGCAGAAGAAATAACTTAAGTTCGGCGCCTTAGCAACAGTTGGACGAGCTGAGCGCATCTTTGATTTTTCCTTCCTTCCTTTCTTCCTGCCTTTCTTCCTTGCTTCTTCTTTTTTTTATTTTTTTCATTCCTTCTTTCCTGCCTTCGTCAATTCTATTTTCATTTCGTTTATATATATATATATATATATATATATATAAAAGAAGAGAACAAGAAAAAAGAAGAAAGAAAAGAAGAAAAAACAACATGATAATGTGATAAGCCTAAGTCACCTTCCAAGTTATTTTTTTTTTGTTAGCGAGTTTCGCGATTCTTCCATATCGGCGAGGCGCAGCAATCGTAGTCCTTGATCTAGAAATGTAATGTTAGTTTCCGACGAACGTCGACACCGCCTGTTTAGAAAACGTTGGGATTGCTTATATATCCGACGAGATCGTCGTTCGTCGAATTCCCTTTGTTAATGTTCGGAGTTATTCTTATAATCAGATCAAAGTCGAAAATTTTATTCGCGTAATATTGTATGTAAATCATTAGAATGAAAAAAATTACGAATGACGAACTTCCTTTCGTGGTATATGTTTAATCGAGTTTACATCAGTCTGTTACGAGTTGGAAAAAAAAAGAGATAAAACACGAATATGTGACAGAAAGAAAGCTTCGATAACGCGTGAGGATCTTTCGTTCGCGCGATTCACATTATTTCTTGTTAAAATTAATAGAAATCAGATCGAACCAGGTCATACGTAAGTTCGGACGATTCTATTAAATTATTTTCTAATCCGCTCTAAAGATTAAAATTGTGATGATAAAAATCGAACGATACGTGTATTTCAATGGAATACGCTTCGAGTCGTTACCACATGCTCTTTTTTTCTCTGTATCTATGCGATACTAGAAAAGGGTGCTTCGTAACCGGATTATTGAGAAGTTTGGTACGGAGCTGGTCCAGGAAATTGGAGCACCAACTCCCAACAGACGGTACGCATAGTCGACGTGCTATATAAGACGAAGACATTGCGATATTCCGAGCTGCGGATCATTGTGCAACGTTTGACTTTCGACTCGATCTACGACTTTGTAGAATCGTTCAAGAGTTTGCTCTTATGGAAAAAAAAAAAATAATAAAAATAATAAAGAATGCTGGAGAGGAATTGCGTTAAAGCGAATAGATTATTCGAATCATTCGATTTCATGAAAAATTGAAGACTTTTACGAATTTCAATTTCGTCTACCTATTCGAATGTAAAGTTGTACGCAAGCTACGGCAAATGAGGGACATGTAAAATCCGTCAGCACAAAAATGGTGCTTGGCCAACGCATGTTCGTCGTACAGAGGAACGTTTTTGAGGAAATAAGGTCGTGGATAAATCGATTTTAACTGTAACCGAGCACACACGCTTCGTTCGTCGTATTGCCGTTCCGCAAAATTACGTCTCGAGTATTTCCCAACCGTAATTTAAGCGTCTAGCCTTTACCGAAAATGTTTCGACAATAACATTAGCGTTATTTAAACGATGACATTACGATATAGAATACGTATGCAAATTTCCAAGATTTATATCTTACAAGATTTTGTTAATGATGAGAAATTAAAAAAAAACTCAAAGTATACATTCGCGAGTCGAATATATATATATATATATATATCAATTGCTCGTACAATATCGTTCTACTATTGCAAAAAGGTACTGTCCTCTTATTACATAATCGTTTTCAAGAATCGGAGACATCGATGCTCGTCTCGAGAACATCCACCGAACACGACTTTTGAAATTACGTGAAAAATAAAATATTATACAATAGTTTCTGGGAAGACGTTTCGCATCGGTATAATGACGTCGAGATTAAGCTTGTAACGTCGAAAGAAACACATACTATAAACACATACGTAAAGATCGATTTGTTCCGTATTCAGGTATTCTAAGAAACGACAACGATCTTTTATTCGAAAGTATTTGATTAAACAAAATTCAAATATAGATAAATGATTTCACGATGATTATGGTACACTCATTTCTTTGAAAAATATCGCGCGAATTATGAGGAAATAAAGAGAGGGAAAGGCAGAGAGAAAAAGAGAGAGAGGGAGAGGAGAGAAAGAGAAAGACAAAGAGAGAAGAACGATGGTAACTCTTCTTTAACATTATCGATTTCAGTTGACATCATCGTCGAACGTCATCGGACAACGGTGATGATGTCTGAATAAGATCTTTGTATAGAGAAAAAAAAGGATTATAGCATAATATTATTCGAAAAAAAGTCAAATCACGCCACGATATTTCCTCCTTCCTTTCGAAAAACGTACTTTTATCGCTCGTTAAAATGCTATTCGTTAGCATAGATAGACAATTTCGAATTAGTCCGTCGAATCTTATTCCGTGTTCCTATTAGAAAACGTCGAACAAATTTCTACATGAAATATAAACATAAAATTAAAATAAATATGACATTTATATATAACACTCGTTGACATTGGATGTTAAGAAAAAGACGTATTTTGTAATATTTATGACATCATTTAAAAAGCATTTTCCTTAAGTGTTAAGTTACTTCAAAGACGTTTTCCAATATCTGTCAATAGTAGTTAATATTGGACATATATGATAACCTTGTTAATATGATCAATAAACGTAATGTAAAGGGAATCCATAAAGATATCTGAGAGAGGAGAGCTTATTAAAATCAGCATTTAATATTTTTTTCTTTATTAAGATGTCGAGAAAAGCGTGAAAAACGCATCTTGCTCTTGCATGACCGATTGCAACCGATTCAAACGTCCTTGTCGGAGCTCGTTTGTTGACATTTCCACGACCTTTAAACGGCGTCGACGGTTGTCGCGGTAGTGGCAGCGCCGAGATCCTCTCCGATTCTCGGTTTCTCTCTGGCGAGTCTAGAAACTGCTCCTTCGAAACGGCCTTAACTGCTTTCACGTAAGATCTCGCTTTCCTATGTGCGTTATACCACAGCCAATGTACTCTGGCAAAACGAGAGCCTGTGACCACTATCGACTTGCTCTATAAATATACCACAGAATGTCCAGAAATAGAAAATATCTCTTGTATCGAATCACAAATTCCTACGAGATGAAGATCTTGATGGCTTGCAACATCTACTCGAAATCGAAGTAGGTAGTTCTCAATTTTTTTTTATCTGTTCACATCGATTTACGAAAAAAAAGAAACAAATAAAAAATTGTTTTAAGTTGCAATAAATATTTGTTAAAATCTAAGTCACAGTATAATTTAACGAACGATCATAGTTCTAAAGATCGGTACCGCTATCGAATACTCTATTAAGGATTTTAAAGACGATTTTTTTCTTCCTTTTTTTTTTAACACGGTGACATATCTAGGTTTTTCCGTGGCTCGATTTTCCTCAATTGCTTCACGGTGTGTTTCGACCTACGCACGATACGAGATACGAAATCTATACGGTTGTTCGAATACGGAAACGTTGGAAATATGCGTTCCACGATCCTTGTTTATTTGCCCATTTAGCCGGGAGCGCCGATGAAATATCCAAGTATTATCGAAAAGAAACTTTGACGTGTTCTCTTATCGTATCTTGCCTCCTATTAGCGATTATTTATACTGTACGTATGTTCGTGCTCGTTCGTCACATCTTGAGATCGAAGGAAAGAAATCGAAGATAATACGTAAACGTTATCGGTAATATCAAAAAGTGTAGAATGTACGTGTTTGCCTCCGATAGTTCTCATTAATGCCAGAGGAAAATCTTTTTGCTCTTTTCTAACGACACAGAAGATGAAGCCGGCACGCAAGCTTATCCATTTTCTTCTTTTGTAGTTCTTCAGTAATATCGAAGCATACCAGCTGGAACGAACAGCTTTCCTATCCGCTTCTAGTCGGGAGAGACTGCTTGAAAAAAGGAAGGATTACGATAAACGCTTCTATAAATACATAGAGAGAATCCAGAACGATCTATAAATACGATACGTCCATCCAGAAATAGAAAATAATCTTGCTTAAAGTTTCACGTTGTGCCATGGTAATGGAGGAAAGCAGATTCTCTGGCGGCACATCGCTGTTAGATTCATTATGGTTCTAATACTGCTAACGATCGAGATAATTTTCAGATTCGCCGATACGATTTACGGATAAATAATTTACTTATTTATTTATCGGAAATAAGTCGCGAAAAATTAGACTCGGGAAATATTTACGATAAGAGATCAAAGGATTTCAATCAATTACTTTTTTCATTTCTTTCTATCCACTCGATATTTAAACCGGATATCTCATACTATTTTTAATAATGCGTGAGAAATAGGGATTAACCAATCTATATAACGCACTGTTATGATTTAATGAGAGAAAACGATTCGTAATTTTCTTGGAAAGGAAGCAACTTTAACGTGGATGATTTTACGTAAGAACTAGAAGTCGTCCAGTTACCTTTGCGCTTTATAATATTGCTGTTACTTATGTCTGTCGATCTTTAGAATATATTTTTCCATCGTCGATGGAATTATTATTTTTTACTTTCAATCCGACGTTACTTTCGCATGATCTATAAGTAAGAGCGTCGTATTTGCGTTTATTGCTTCCAATACTTTAGAGTGATCATTATAACAATACGAAGCATAGTTGTGTAAAAGTTGGCGCGATCACGTGCGCAAAGTACTCTTGGCACGTGTACGGAAGAACCGGAGTAGATATAGGCGGAGAAGCACGCGTGAAAGCTAATATGATTTCAAGTTGTACCAACGGAAAATCCTTTGAGGAAATTTATACCATCTAGTTAAAAATTTGTAGTTGATCAAACGTCTGGAATGTTGTCTTCGTTTCATGTACATTTATTTTTCTTTTGGACGAATTTCTTTTTTCTTTTTACTTTTTATTTTAGTTACTTTTAATTTATTTATTTTAACCCTATTAATTTGATAATAATATATAATTTATTTTATATATATATATATATTATATTATATTAATGTATGTATGTATAATGTATTATTAATTTTCATTTTAATCCTGATGCTTTTATTTAATGTACAAACTATTATTATAAACGGGCAGATTAATTTTAGAAAACAAAAACTTTTTTTTAATACTGCCGAAGAAATAAATGTGATTAGTTGGATTTTCTATACTTGCTGCATATGATTTATTTTATATTTTTGATGTTGTAAGCTCCAGTGATTGATATGCGTCTGCCAAGATTTTAAAGAAAAAGGGATATAGGAAAAGTTTGAACAAGGGGAGTTTTGGAGAGAAAAAGGGCGTGGTCATTGAGTCAAAGTACGAGTATGTTGAATGAATGCCGTCGGGGTTACCAGTGATTGCCATTAGGATAAATGCATAATGATATAGTTTATGATACAGTTTAACTTAAACGTTTTATATAATATTTTATCATAATATACATTCCGTAACGAAATAATTCATTCCGGTATCATCGTTAAAGACAATTTATGTTAAATTGGTACGCGTTAATAACAATAATAATAATAAAATAATAGTAATAATGATAATAATAAGATAATTGTGGCAATTGATTTAATATTTAAGGGTACAACATATAATATTCAATAAATCCCCGAAGAAAATAATATAGTGATCGATGCGAAAAATTGTATTATAGAAAATAGTATATGTGGCGAAAATAGTTATATAACATGATATTTAACTTAGGTGTATGGTATAGTAAATTTCATCAAACTGATTTTTCGTGCGTTTACGTATAATGAAATGTGTAATATATAATTAGTGTACAAAACATAAATTATTTTCTTTGTATATGCAGAATTGAATAGAAATGATGGATGACCTACCTTTTTGTCCCGGATTGTATAACCGGTAGACACGTGGAAAAACTTAGTAAATATAAAAAAAAGAAATACAAATAATAACAACAATAATAAAAACGCTAATAATAGTACCAACATAGCGATAAAAATAATAATTATTATTTTAGCGATAGTAGTGTGGGTGTGCGCGTGTGCATGTGCGGGTGGGGAGGTTGAATAGTACGTAGCATTATCGCGAAGTTTATTTAAAGTGCATGCACACATGATATCTTATCGTTATTTAAATTATTCGAAGAGGGTCACATGGTATCGATCGATCACGAAGAATTCGATCCCATTACCTTTTTCACCACGAAAAAACGAAGGAACGATCAGTATAGCGAATTTAGTTTGCCAGTAGCCTCGCCTCTTTTATGAGCTCCACTCGTGTCCACGAAACGTAGCCGGCCAGTGTCGTTTTCGCGGCACAACGAATTACAATGAGACTCAATGGATACTGGTTGCACCGCGATGCGCTTCGATAGCGTGGCATACATTTCGTCGTTTAGCTCGCGCTCGTCTTCCGAGCGCATGTGCGTGCGTGCGAATGCATTTTTTTAACAAGTGCCGCTACGTTCCTATCGAATCGCCTAGAAACTCTCAACTGACCCGGCCAGTGTCTCTGTGCGATCTCAGTTATCTCTCTTTCCTTCTTTTCATATATTTACTTTTTATTTCATATTGAGTCACAGTCCATATTGATCATAGTTCAGACATTGAGCTTAGGATCGAGTTCCAGCTTAAAAACAGGCTCTTAGATATCAGACGCTGCTAAATAGACTTTAGATCGGAAGTTTCCAAGATACGACGATCTTTTTCTACGTATTATTATAAATAGTTAAGTTTAAGTACGAGTATAACAGAGTTAACCGTGTAACATTGCCAAATGAAAATACGTTGCTCCGAAATTTTCTCTGCTGATGGATTGTAGATATATTTTTTTTCTTTTTCTTTTTCCGAACACATATTTAATGTAATTATGAATTTGTACAATGCTGAAATAACTGGAGCTCTTTTTTATATGTTTTGCCTTGTACATATATGTGGTATAATAGATATCATTTTTATATTAAATAGAAATCTGGTGAATATATAAAGTCCTAGAAATTTATTAGGCTGAAAATGAGTTCGCTTTCTAAAAACGTTAATAATATGAATACGTTCTTATAATTCGTCCTTCGTTCAAAAATTTCACAAATATCGAAACGATCGAGACGAAGAAAAAGTGCGTGATCGTCTTACCTTCGTGATATGGATTCGGAACTTTCCTTTGATCCTTGATCGAAATTGAAAAAATATCACGTAGTCGGATTAAAGGACACAATCACAGGGTCGTGAATTCTCATGGAAGTACTATATATTCGCGAAAGACGGCAAAGTTTTATTAAATGATCGCGTGATGTGTGACGGACATTCGAGTTCCGATAATTCGCCGAGTAAAATGTGAAATCGATCGTGCACGCCTTTTTGCCTTTCGACATTGAGAAAATCTCAGCATCCGTCTTCGTAATCCGCGAAGCCGAGAACGCTTTTTTTTCCTCGCCTCCTGTACCGATCTACGTTTCCTCTTCGTTCTTAATCCGAGACGAAAAACGATCTAGTTTTTCGAGCGATCTTAATTCCAAGTAAAACTTGTTTAAAGAGATCGTCAGTATCATTGGATACTCTATGTGCGTTTCCATAAGATTATTTTTTGTTCCGATATACAGGATGTTTCACTTAACTCGAACACTTGAACTATCTTCGTTGTTTCTGATGATAGGAAAAAATCTTCAAGAAAGAAATTCTTTGATCCAAAGTAGGCAATATTTTTATCAATAACATTTTTTTTTTTTATCGTTTTTTTCAGATTGATGATCGACGATATTTTTTTTTAAATCATCTTTTTCGAAGTTATCGATTTATTTTTAAATGGATCGGCATTTTTTCATTACGACACGTGAATAACCATTAAATTTAGAATAAATTAAATTCAATGTTTTTTAATTAGGCGACTTTGTTGGCTTTTGCATAATCTTGAATAAGAAACAAGAGTGCGATTAAAAAGAAATAAAAGAATCTAAGATTTAAACGTTTCGAATTCTTTCGAACTAAAATAAATGTTTTAAACCAAGAAGCCTACATTTTTGATATTCTAATTTATTGTATTGACAGATATATGTATATTTTAAATGATCGCACAGTTATGTTTTGCTGTAATTCACGCTGTATAGTAAATGGAGCAAACGCGTGAATGAATTTAGCGTTTCACTCCATCTCTCCCTGTATATAGACTACTACTATTACCGTCACTATCATTATCATAATCATCATTACTATATTATTATTATTATCATTATCATCATCATCATCATCATCATCATCATCATCATCATCATTATTATTTGCCCAAGAACTCAATCTCGCTCTTCAAGAGTTATGTCTATTTCCTTCTTTTAAACTTTTTTGTCACCTTATTACAAAAAACTTTTGACAGATGCATCGCAATTATCGAGTTCAAAACGTTAAAAGAATATAAAAAAGAGGATAAAAAGTCATATTTTTTGTTTCAAATATTTGATAATTCATGGGAAACTCGTTACTATTATAAAAAAATCGAACGAGAAGACGAATAAAAGTTATGCATCGTTTACTTCGTTTCTCTGTGAGAACAAATGATATTTCCGAAATGAAGAGCTATGATAGTTGTTTTTTTTTTTTTTCTAAAAAAAGAATAAAAAAAACTGATGACGAGAATATTAAATGTTGCTTGCTTACAACTGTTTCAATCTTTTCGACTCTTAAGAAAAATCTTCTCCAATGAGATCTAATAAATTTCAAGATAAATTGCGTTGGTTAGTATTCCATTGGAGATTACAGGTACCTAATGCACGTAAGAAATCTTGTATCGTGCTTTGTGAAATATTCACCCGTTTCTCGGTCATTCGTATCGATGTGTGCGGCACGTTGACCCGCATACATACACACTATTTTATGGTCGAGCATTAACCGTAGTATTTCGACGGATCGCAAAGGCAAATACTTGTTCGGTGGATTTTTCTTTTTCTTTTTTCTTTTTTTGTTTTTTCTTCAACTCATTTCAAAGAATAAAATTTCGAAAGAACTCGTCTATGACGAGTAAACGTTGGTCGAGTATCATAAAATGTCGAATACTTGAATCACTTCCGGATTTTAGCTTCAGTTTGAATAATTACGTAATCGTTTTGGGCGGGAAAAAAATGTAAATATCTTTGAATATCTTAGAAGATCGATCGAAGATCCACGGAAGTGCAGAAACATCCGAGAGAATTGGTAAGGGCAAACGCTGAGCATCACTCCGCGAAGCGTGACCGGCGTTAGTTATGCAACGTTTTGTTGCTTCGTGGCCTTGTTGCCCGCATTGGTATTATCTTGCTTAGAGCGAGGAATCAATTACAATTTGTTGCCTTGATGATCGTATCTTCGATGAAAGGTGAAGGAGACCTCTTTGCGTCTCTTTGCGCACACGCCCATATCAATATGCCATCGATGCTTTTCGTAACGACGGGTATTAGTTTTCGATTTGATTGACAAACGGAGGACGAGAGAGATCGTTTGGAAAATTTTTAAAGGAGAGAAGAAATCGTCGGATAACTCTCGAGTATTTTCTTTCGAAGAATTATCTTCATCCTTGCGAAATAGTCACGTTCAATTAACGAGTAATTATTTCAGCAAACTTTTGTCTTAATTGAGATAAAGATAAAGATATATAATAGCGGCTATTATAATTTCTTTTTTCCTTTTTCTCTTTTTTGCTCTTATCGAAATCTTTATGTTTTATTTCGCACGAAGAAATACATAGATTAGACATAGCATCGCTCGAATAAACGCGATATTCGGTTAAAAGCGATTACCGCGAATTCTAATACATTGATCGTTCTAATGGACCCATAATTACGTAATGGGATTACGAAGAACGTTATCGAAACAAATATACGAGTATGACAAAAAATCAAAATAAAAAGTTTACGATTTAATTCGATCAAGATCGATCGTAAGATCAGACGAAGGACGAACGAACGAATTCGATTCAAATTCGCGAGACATAGGCCCCTTCTATATGTTCGTCCTTGCGTCTGCGACGTTTATCGTGAGTTTTAGTGACGAATATAAACAGGAAGCGAAGCGACAATTCTCCAAGAGGCCATTGCTCGTTATCCCCCAAGGTCATATGAAATTTACCACTCGTTAAATTATTCCTTGGTTCGTCTGATACGCTCGATCGACGAATCGCTCGGTTAATTCGTATCGCTCTCGTAACATGAAAAATAAATTAATCATCATTCTTACGATTCGAGTAACAATAAGTTTTGGCACGGAAATAATTGCTCTTCGTCTCGAATTAAACGTGGGATATATGTACATATGTGATACGCAATAAACGCGTGAATACATACCTTCGACGCTTAATCGACGTACTCTTCGCATCTCGATTCGAGATATACAAGGCTGCCTGTAAATGTGTCACTGTCAATCAGGCTCATCGGTATGTATAATGCTTGCCTAAACACCGATCGTAATGCCAGGACACTTTAATTATTTCCATGGTTCGTGAGGTAGGTGAGGAGAGAGCTATAAAGGAGTTTTTCTATGCTCTTGACATAATGAAGGAAAGAGAATCGTAGAAGGCTATTGGATCTTAATACTTGGAATAGCTCCCGAGAAAAATCAATAACCAGTCGGATTATCATCGGATTAAAAAAGAATATTTACGAAGAAATGACGTAGATTTTTTTTCTTTTTTTTTTTTTTCTATGAATATATCACGATTACGTAAAATTCTTTTGACGAAGATTAAAGGTTAAAGGGATACATAATTTTTCATAAATTTTATTATGTAGATATCGTTTTTGTTTTTTTCTTCTTCTTTAATTTATTTTTTTTTTCGTACGTTTATTCATTTTTCTTCAGAAAAGATAACTTCAAATCCACTTCTTTGTTCTATTTTTTCTCTATAACATGGTCGATTCATTTCCCTTTGACAAATTGGCAGACAATTATTGTCTCATATTGACTCATTAGCAGTTCAAACAGTTGACCGATTTTTTTTTTTACGATGACTACTTACGAGTATATTATCAATTTTTACCCGACTTAAGGTCGATTCACACATTTCAGTTCAATCTAAGTTCTAGTCTTCGGTTTGATTATTAGTCCACATAAACGATATTTTTTTTTTTTGAAACGACTGACAAAATTGTGATAATTTGAAGTTATTTTTTATATAAAAACGACTAATGATTAGAAATATACACGATACAATCAGACTTGCATATATCTGATAATACACTGAAATGATACGTGCGAATATAAATAATTGAAACTGAACTGCGACTGAAGGGATTAAGATTTGAAATTTCGAAAATAACGATGTTTGCTTTTTTCCGATAGAGTGATCTTTTAGAAATATTTTTCTGTTTAACTTTTTGAAAAATTGGCAAAATTGCGGTTAGAATACTGTAAAACTTAGTGTGGCGTACGGCCAACCAAACGGGCATAAATAAGGTCTTGTTTGTATCGGTTTTGTAAGGTATTGCGGTTTAATGAATCTGCCATGTTTTCTTACTCGTAAGTCATACGAGAGAATAACGAAATACATTTAGCAAAGAACTTCGTAAATAATAATAATAGTAATAATCAACAATAAATTTTTGAATCATATAAATAAATATTCTACAATGAATATTATACTGAAGCTTTGAATGCAATTTTTCTCGAAACTACATTTCTTGATTTTATTACATTCTGAAAATATTAACCTAAAATTTATACAGAAGTTGTAGAACACTATAGTGCGTTAATTATATTTGATATAAGATTAAAAAATATATCGTTTCAATTTTATAATAATAAATAATTCGAATTTTTCAAACTTTTTCTTTATCGGGACGTCGTTTCCATAATTTTATTTCTATTTTCAATTTTCTCAGATATAATTAATAGAGGAAAAGCTGAGAAAAAGAGATTTCCTTGGGATTTCCCAAAAGCTTCGTTTGGAATCGTGATAAAACAAGATTTTATATATTATTGCCTGATTACGTTGTAACGTCGATATTATTAATTTGGAAATGATTCTCGTTGGATTTTCTTATTTTACAATTAATATCCTTAAAATGTAAAAAGTTTTATATTCATTCGAGGACTTTGTTACGAACAATTAAACCAGTAGAATAAATTTTGTAAATTTCAAATTTCCCAAGTCCTTTGAAATAATTGAACTTAAATAGTGTGAATCAACCTTTAAGTTTACTACCTCCGATCGAACGCCATTATTAACACTTTACCATTATTAATTCTTTACCGAGGTTAATCTTATGTACGAGAATTATGTAAACAGTCGTATATAAAGGAAGCCCAACGCGGCACGTGTGTTTATACATCGTTTGTACGTTCGGTCGCTTCCGTAATCGTATTGCGTATCAGAAATTTTTGGTAAATCGATTAGCATTTTCGTTTTTTGGTCTATAGAAAAAATATTTTTAGCAAATAGCACTAATCTTTGTCGCAGTTCGTGAAACTTAAGGAATAATACAGATGGTATAAACAAAATAATGATGCAGATCCAATATTAACTTTGAATAATATCCTAAATAACAATTATAATTTAGATCACAGATTTCAAACGTTTATTTCTTTATCTAATCCGACAAGAACACTGACAAGAGTGTTACTTTATATCTTCTTCGATGCGAACGAGTCCGATACCTTGCGACACTTTTTTTTTTAGAATAAAAATAATGATCCATCGTGACGTAAGGAGTAATATTGAGACATTATATTGTAAAATATATTTTAACGAGCACGAATAAGCGTTCTCACCTATGACCGTGTCTCATATCAACCGGATGACGGTCACCTTTGCAAAAAAATTCGTAATACGAATCCACAATCGGGATTGCGTAATCGAATAATCGTCCACTTACGTAGTACGGATGTATGTATATGTATATGTATCTCGAGATTATCAAAGACCTCGATCAATACGTATGCTAATTAACGACACGATACGTCGATTCTAAGTCAAGTTATTCCTATAAGCGTTCGTGTAATGTGATCGCCCAAAAACAGATTGAGGATTTTACGGTCCATGATCTTACTACGCGTTTCGCTTTATACGCTTTGTCTCCATACCTTTCTTTTTTTCTTTTTTCATTCTTTTTCTGTAGCGTTCATTCTAGTGACGTCAGAAGTGTCATTCGAGAGATAACAGTTTTAGTTTCTAATTTAGTTTATTATTCATCCAAACGTCGCTTATTTTTCGATCTGATACTAAAATAAATGAGATGTATCAGAATGATGATTAATATACGAAGAGGATGTGAAATATGCGTGAAAGATTTACATTATTTCCCTATCACCGACATTTCGAATCTCTCCTTTTCACATAGCGATCTCGATCCAGGAAGAGAACATTTCTCATTGTCCGCCCACGAAGAGCGCGACACGTAGGTATAGGGTCATGCAAAGAGAGCCCACGAATCTCGATAAACATTGTTACAAAAGAATCGATTTGAAACAGGTGTTCGAAAAAGTATTGACGATCTGAAATTAGAATAATAACTGGCATAAGATTCTTTTTTTAGACATTTTTTTGTTCTATTTTTTAAGACGATTTTACGTTAAATTATCGAAGATGGAAGATCGATAAATGGTATAATTACATAATATGCAAAAATAATATATCTATATATCTATTTAACACACATATATACATATTATTTATAATATTTATTTTAATATTATAAATAAATATATATATATATATATTTATTCATTTAATGAAATAGATCTTGTTTACAAGTTTATGTGCGACTTGATACGATAAAAAATGATTTATTTTCAAGACATAGGTATGGTTATATGAAATAAGGTTTATAAAATATGGTTTTTTCTAGATTAATTTTATTTTCAGATAAAAACAATTTTTTTTGTCTCGAAAGTTACTGTCTATTTTATAAAATAATAAAAATTAAGAAAAATAGATTTGAGAGATAAAAAATATATTTATTTCAAACCAAATTCCACGAAGAATTAATGCCATTTATGTATCTGTTTTCACATAGTGACGATCAGTATCTTTTCAAAAATCAAAGCTATAAATTGTTTCCCGGAACAAACTTTCTAACATTCGAAGTGTTATTTTCTGAGTAGCATGGATAATACGATTTCGAAGTTCGGTCATATAAATAATTCTTCTACCAGTATACACCTTCGAATTAATGAAATTCCAGGCAAAAATATATCTAATGGTGTTAAATCGGTTGAACGTGTTGCCCATGACTGTGTTTCACGACTACCAATCTAGCGACCTGGAAACCGTCTATCTAGATAATCACGTACCCACATTAATCATTTCTGCTGTCATCGTGCACAGATCCGGTTCTATGAAATTTTGTTAATAATTCACGAATAACCTTGTCTGTTGGACCTTCCTTATGAAACTTCCTTTGAAAATGTTTTCGCATTCTACGTCTTTACTTGCATGTTGCTACAAACACATGTTATCCACATTCATCATTAGCGATACGACTCTGGAATAGAAAATGTATATTTCAAACGAAATTCGAAATGTTAATTAAATTTCCTTTTTTATTCAAATTTGCACCTGACATACATGTCTTCGTGTCGGCATGGAGTTAAGAAAACATTGTCATTTTCGATTATGAGTAGACATTTTATCAACAATATAATAATATTTTTTTCTTAATTACAAAAGATGAGAGATCGCTGCGCGATATTGTCAAGTAATATTGAAAAATATGTATATATAGGTATTCGTTAGAACACAATCTACAATTTTATATACGATTCGGTACAACGCTATACTGCTATATAATACTATATTGAAATTGTACAACAGAATATTATTTAACATTATGCAATTCTATAACAGTGTGTTAGTTCATATAATTCTATGACATAGGTAAACCGTTCTGATACTCCGACGCTTTTTAACGATCAGTCACTCACATAGGCGTACCCCTACACGTGTTTACACACATACTAATACTCTGAATGACCTAAAAACGTACTTAAAATATACACACTCCCTAACTTATTCACGCACAACGTATTCTATCACTCATTCTATTCGATATCTTTAGAAGCAACACCCAAGCATTGTTAGTTACTTAAACTACATTGTTTCCACTGTCTTACACAACTTCTATTCTTTATCTTACGCTATTAACATAATTGATTCGTGATACTAATATAAAAACATTATTCGTATTAAAGTCTTACTTATATCCGATTTTTCTTCTGTACGAAGTAACAAGTGCTAGTAACGTTCCCATTGAATTTCAACGAAGTATAATGCGATTTGTAATATCGTGACGAGAGTCGCTTATATATCATACCGATTCGATTTTGAATAATCACCGATAAACATTCTAATCTGGGCCATTGAAGCTGCATCGGATGCGTTTGGATTCTGTGGCCGTGACCGTGATACGCGATTTAATATCTTGGCAATGATTCTATCAATTACGAAGTACTTAAGATCTCTGACAAATACCGATTGGATTCGATGAGTGATGGAAACTCGAAGGAGAGAAACAGCGAGCATTTCAAAGTATTCGAGAATTTCAAAGTATTAACGTATACATATATGTATTTAACAATATAAATTTTGCTGCAGGAACGACTTTTTTTTTTATTTAGATATACAAATTTAGAGCATTTTGATCGATATATGGTTTCATTTTTCGATCACCGTGCATCCTTACATCCTTGGTTCGTCTCTCTCTCTCTCTCTCTCTCTCTTACCAACTAGCGTATTTTATATCGTGAGATTTTCGAAAGTATTTTTTGCGGTCGCCTTTCACTCGGGTCATCTTATTGTTCTCAAATGTCAGTTCACCGTTGGGTGTTCCGAAGACTTTGCTTCCAAACTTTCGAGATACTAGGACGAGACTGATATATTCGATTGGTACTGCTCTATCGCTTCATACATTATTCACCGACGGTATTTTTCTTTTTTCTCTCTTTCTTTTTTCCTTTTATCTCGGCAAATTACAGATTAGGAACAAAATTTTCCATTTATCCTACGTAAGCGATCGCAATCGCATTTCCGTTTGCATTTTGCGTGGATCGTATAATGCGCAAACATTATGAATGAATCGTGTTGGGATACGTTCTATGTGTATGCGCAAATATAAGAAGATATACTCGGCATATAGGCATTGGTACTTTACAAAGAAAGGAAGGAAGGAAAAAAAGAAGAAGAAAAAGGACGAGATGCCACGATTGGTACTGCAGCTAGGGTAAAAGAGGAGAAGAAACGAAATTGTGCAACGTGGCTCAGGCAGAACGGCATCCGTCTGGTCGACAAGAGCGATAAAAGGCCTTGGCGAGCCTTGACCGGTGGACCGTTACTTTACGCCATCTAACACGGAGCCAGACTCCCTATTTTCCTCTTACTAGACGCGAGACGAGCCAACTCTTGTCTCTATAGGTGCTTATTCAGCTTTGATAGAAAACAGTCGAATCTCTTTTCTTGCTCCTTCTTTTCTTTGTGGCGTTTTTTTCTCTTTCGATCGCCTCGATTCTTAAAAATTCTAATCTTTACGGTTGATCGGCGATCAAACCTTCGTATCGATTTTCGAATTTTGCAGAAAAATCGATTACGTAATTAATCGTATCGATTTAAGAGCCGAACGTCATTTCGTTCGTCCCTTTTTTATCATTTGCTTGATAGATCGTACAATGTCACGGTATGTCCTTGATGAATTCACGATCAACGCTGATCGACTGCAATTACAATTTCGAATGGATTCAACGATATTTGATGGAAAATTTGTTTTAAAAAATTTCACTTTATATTTTATATAAATATTTATATAAAATATTTATATAACAAATATTTTACATAAATTGCAGCGAATGTTGGGAACGATACGAGCTAAGCTTTAAAAGTAAGACGATAAAAGCGAATGAAGTTTGAGCAATGTATATGACTATACGTTATTGTTACATGTAGCTAGTTTGCAAAGCACTGCGACGATGAGTCATATTTAAGTAATATTTAGCATTCCGCGTACTGATACGAACGTACCGATGGCGTACTAGTCACTTCCTATGTAATTTTTTGCGGCATATCGAATCGAACTCGTGATTTCCTATTGAATAAATTCGATAATTTACATGGATCCTCGTTTTTCAGGTACGCGCGTACGGTCTTTGAAGACGTTAATAAGAAATACATGAAAGAATGAGGAAGAAAGGCGTTGGAAGATAACGATCAAACCTTTGAACTAGAGTGTCCTACCTAAGAAAGGATTATATAATTTTTCATTGTCCATAAACGCTCACGCTTCGCGTTTATAGTTCTCTTAATGGTTTGTCGTCGACTAATATAATCATTCTTTCGAGGAGGAGAATAGAAAGAAAGCCACTCTGAGAATAAATCTTTACGCTCTCGTGTCACGCTTTAAAAGTGAGATTATGTCATGGGTTATTAATATAATATTGACATGAATATATATATATATATATATATATATATATGTATATATAAATATTGACGAATCTATCTTTGCATTTTCTTAACATGTTCGCAACCGAACGTTTACGTAATAAAATAATGACGAACTTTTATCGAATCTCGTAAATTTTCCTTTAATCATTGTCCCATAGTTATTAGATGTTGACCGACGTGAAATCGCTCATAGAAAAAGAAAAAAGTCATAAAATGATAAAAACGTCGGTGGAATTTATCGGTTAAATAAATTCGAATGCTCTCGAAAAATTAGTAAATTACAAAGCGATTCAGTTTGGATTCCGATCGATGGATAAAACCGGTCTGTACAGAAGAAGAGAATTCGTCCCGTATAAGTTTGCAGCCGGTGCGCAACTGTTCGCATTGAAACCACGAAGCAAGGAGAGAAAGGACTAAAAAGGAAACGCGTTTCCAGGCGAGCTAAATTGCCGCTATAGTATTATGTTATAACGATCTTGCATAAACGTCGGCTGATATCTGATTGCTTATATGTATGTTGTATGTATGTATGATGAATGTATGTATGTATAAATGTATGTATATGTTGAATGTATGTATGTACGCGTATATGTTATATGTGCGTATGTACGTAGGCCCTCACTTGGTCCATTCACTTGGGAGGACCGAGTGAGCGAACGAATATGAGAGAGGAAGAGAGAGGAGAGAGAGAGAGAGAGAGAGAGAGAGAGAGAGAATGCGTAGAATGCGTGTGCAAGCTCTCCATCTTTCCTTTTCTCTCTTTCAACGCGTCATCGACGTTCACTTATGTGTACGTCAACCTTTACGACCTGCGTCAACATTTCTTCCTTAGTTACACAAGTCTCTGTCGCCTCGCTGAAGTACTCGAACTCATCTTTCGATGCCAAAAAGGAAAGAAAAAAGAAAAAGAAAAAAAGAAGAAAAAAAAATTGTTTTACAAATCTTAATTTCAAGATCAAATTTAAGATCGGGTAGTGTTATCGTTATGTTGTCGTTTTTAACGTTACCTCTATTCCATTGTTAGTATAATTTAGGATCTTATCTTAACTCTCATAACAATTTGAGCGAGAAGATGAATATACATACATATGTACATACGTATGTACATGTAAAACTCGATGTAATCAATGACGCAAGGATCCTCTTATATAGAACGTAACGAAGATGGTAAGTTTATCTGCGATTGTGTCTGCGAGATACTATGATCGAAATCTACTCGTTCTTGGGGTTTACAGATATTACTTTACTCTTATTATCGAAGTACATTTGTAATGTGATATCTAAGCTAATGCTCGAACATGACGAAAGATAGTCGAGTATCGTCTATCGCATAAAATTCATAATTATATTAATTCTTAAAAAAAAGTTTCTTTTTTTTTTTTTTTTTTTTTGAGATAACACGCGATGTTTCGTAACGTAGACGCGTAAATCGGATTCTAAACTTTTTGACGTTTCGTTTTGTGTTCAAATTTTTGTTCTACTAAAATCTGTTTCGTTATTTATTTAGTTAATCTTTTTTATTATGTTTGTCAAAAATTTTCAACCATTATTCTGTTTTTATTAATATTAAGTCGTGTTCATGTTATGTAATATTTAAACAGACAGATTCGTTAGATTTTTTTATTAAATATTTTCGATCAATTTCGGCTCTGTCTTATGATAGAAAGCTATTGTGATGGTTTTTAAAATTTAAACTTTTTTTTTTGCATTTTCTTAATATCTTAGATTCTCAAATTATTACATTCAAATTCGAATTATTGATGAAATTGTAGTACGATCGTTTGTGTACCTAAATTTCTGTTAAATTTTAAATGTTTTTCTTGAAACTACATTTTTTATTTTTAACTGAGCACACATATAAATCTCTGGTAGACGGGCAAAGAAGTATAAGTCAGAATTATTAGTTAATTCAATTTATATTGTTCTTCCCACTATTATATTGTATTTTTGATGAGTGTACACACACACACACACACACACACGCACGCACGCACGCACGCACGCACGCACGCACGCACACATGTATATATATATATGCTATTAAAATGTTAGGTAAAGGAGCGGGAAAAAAATGAAATTGATTTGTTTTATTAGAACTATAAGCAAAAGATCTTAATGTTGGATATATTAACGGTATATATTTATCCTGTTTTTATAAAAATTAGACTTATACACTTTTAATCGTCCACTAGAATGAATATCAATGAATTATCAATTATATATCAATGAACTTTTGTCTCATGAATTTGAAATATTTACAGGATGGTTAAAGCAAGATGATTTTTACTTGCACATCAGATTTTTTCCATGAAAAAAATTCTTTTTACTAAAAAACTGATCATCTTTTTATCAAATTTTAATAAACTAATTTTTGTAATTTTTTTATCAAAACTATGCCATTAAAGAAAGGATTCCTACGTGCAACTAAAATTATGCTTTAATATAGTTTTATAATAGTTTAAAATTGCATAGGAATTAATTATTCAAGAGATCATATATCTCTAATAAAGAAGATTTTTATTATTTCTGTATCTTGGCAATCAGCGGCCTCTATAAAGTTTTAATATATATATATATATATATATATATATATATATATATATATTACATTTACCTTTTAAAACGTAGCAACTTTTATTTGAAACATTGTTTATAAAACCAATAGGATCGGAGATATTATTCGAGTATGTTATATAAATTGTAACATTCTGTACAGATTTTCAAAAAAATTAGATCTATCAAAAAATATATCCTTTTTCGTCGTTAACACAATGGCTTACGTTTTTATGTTTTCTATTTTTTGTTTTTTCTTTGATGACAGAACACGAAATTATTATCAAAGTATTATCTTTATTAATAGTGACTCGTATTAGTTAAAGAATATATTTGCATATACCATAAGCATAGACAACGAAAACAAAAAACACAAAGAGAACGATACATACACGTTGGATGCTATAATTCAACTAGTGACAGAGTGACAAACAACGAGGTATCGTTATACGTGAATTCACATTTCGTCTTCTAAACACGTCACGCAGATAAAGCAGATAATCTTAAACATACTAAACACTAACCAATTTAACACTCTTTCTTCTATCTTATCTTTCTCCTTTTATTCTCTTTCATTCTCGTTCTTCCTGTTCCTATTTACATTTATTCGCAAGATAGAAAATTATTTTTTTTCTTTTTTTTTTTATCAGTACCTTCGAAAGATCGATCGACGTTTGCTTTCACGGATATCCTGTTTTCCGTTTATGAAAATCAAAGGATAATCACGGATCTCCTCCTCCGTATGCAACGGAAACCAATCTTGCGCGTTATGATTCATTCGGCGAACTTATTCGCCGTGAGCCATGAATCACAAGAGCTTCGGAGTCCCGCTATAAATGCAGGATTTTTCTTGGAAGCCAATGTGAATTTTAATTATCACTAGTGCACAATTTATTTGCAGTTTATTATACAATCTATATGAGTCACGAAATTGTTTTTGTTTCTTTTTTTATTCTTTTATTTTTTTCAACGCTCTTGTGGTTCAGTGGTCAGTTCAATACCGCGATCTTGTACAGGACATCGTTCGAATCGATTTATTGAAATCGATTTATAATACTCGTTATTTTTCATGGTCATGGAATTTTGTGATATTGCAAACGATTAATTGATTATCGATAAGCAGTCAAATGATATTATCGATAACAATCGTGTGAATAAGAAAAGAGAATGCATCTCTCGCAAAACTTGGACTGGTTTATTGAATACTGGTTCATTAAAGTAACAATGAAAGGATAATTTATACGCACATATATTTCTTTCATTTCTTCTTTAAACTCGCCTTATCGATAGGAAAATGAAGTTTCAAACATTAACGTCATAACGAATTTAGCAAAGACATCGATTATGTAATTAGCTTTTTTGCTTCGAACGACGTATATAAGGTGTCCCAGGCTTAAATGATTAAACTCTTTACCAATATGTTCTTTGAGTAGAAATTAGAAAAAATGTTATATAAACATAAAATCGTAAAAATTTTATTATCATGTTGTGTTATCTTGAAAAAACAGATTTGATTTATGTTCTTATTTCAAAATGTCCTCCCCTGTTTCGAATGAAAACTTGACATCGTACGAAGATTGAGTTTATTACTTTTCGAATTTTAGCTTCAGCTCGGTGAATATACAATCTTTAAACCTTTCAATTAATCTTTAACACCGTCGGTTTATTATTACATTGCGATGTATTAACAATGAACTTATTGGCCTTTGTATTTTATATTTTTGTTTTAACTTTTTTTATAAAGTATGCGGCAAACCTATGTTTATATAACATTTTTCCTCTTCGATGAACATATTGGTGAAGTTTCATAGAGGGACATTCTACATATATGTTCTCGAATAATGAATTCTCATCTACAAAGAATGTATACAAGGTGTGACTGAATGGTATATACAAACTTTGAGAATAAGTTCCGGAGATTTAAACAAGCAGAACATGTCCTATCAACATTAAAATGTTTGCTTTTGGATTTACGATGATTCGAAGTTTTTCTGCCATATCTGGAGAAATTATTACATCAAATCATATAAGATTAATAAATTGTATGTTCTTTTTGCTTAAGGAATGTAGGTTGAAAGAAGATTAAGGAAATCACGAGAGATTCAAAGAAAGCATAACTAAGCGATTAAATATTCATGGAACATAGGATATTTATGCTTGCTTAGGATCTTGAAACTTATTCTCCAAATTTGTACAGATCATTCAATTACACCCTGCATATATGTTATTAAAAAATTAATCTTGATACGAAGAGTATGTACATATACATATAATACACACACATATATATACATAAACATATCTATACATAAATATACATTTATACATATTATATATATACATTTCGATAGAGCACACACATACACATGTACACACACATATTCTATCAAAAAATTGACGCTCAGATATGAATAACGTATCGAATATCGTAAACATTCCGTACGTCAGCGTCAAGTTGTCAGGGATGCGTTTCGTTCACGGAAAATATGTTATTTTACGAACTCGTCTGAACGAAAGGGTCAATCATATTGATCTACGAGCCAAACGACATTTATTGGTCTCCTTTTTAGTTCAATAAATCATGTATTGTCAGAAGACGTCTTCAATACATGTTTTGCTAGAATTATATATAGATACCAGTTTATTCTATCCAGTTTTTTAACGGAAACAACAACTATGATTTACAGTAAACAGAAAAACTAAATACACGATTCTTACAACAGTAACTATTTTACGATTTGATTAAACGAATTGATGTTTTCTTTTAAAAGTTAGAAGGATTAGTTGATTAGATGGTGCGTAAAAAAAGTTTTTATTTAAAAAATTCTAATGGGTTGGAATTACGAAGAAAAAAGTAAAGATCGCCTTTTACAATTTTTTTTATCTATTTATGAAACTTTAAACAATACATTTTAAAGATTTATTTCTATTATGTACATGTTAAAAATTTCATTCAAATCGATTAACGTTGCTAACGAGCTATAAACGATTTAAAACGATGAAAATCGCGGTGTTTAATCTAAAATATGCAAATTTTTATTTCTTTCGACGCATATCGCTCGTTTCCACAATTGATTTCGATAAAATTTTCAACATACGCATACAAATAGCATTCAAATATGTTATTTAAATTTTCACAATAGGTTGAGATAAAAAGATTGTAAAAAGCAACTTCTGCTTTTTTCTTTGTGATTCCGAACAATAGCAATTTTCTAAAAAAATTTTTTTTTACTCATCATTCAATAAACTTCTTTTTAATTTTTCTGACTTTTCCAAAAAAGAAAAATAAAAATTAAGTCATGTGGTCGGATTTTAAAAAATTTATTTGTACTAAATATATTCGTACTAATTCGTGATAAAGATTGTGTGTTCAATTTTGCTCTTAACTGTATATATACACTTTTTTGCTTCGTTTATAAATCCATGCTATAACATATACGTAAATTAAAAAACGAAGCTAAAGACATAAACGTCATCCTTGAATTTCGTAGTTTTGTATATATTTTGCAAAAATTTAAAAAAAATTGCAAATTATGGGACATGTTACATGGCGCTTGTCGTACCGTAACTAGTTGATTTTCATGAAGGATACTTCCCTCTTGTCAAGGATAGACTGCAGTTTAGACTTAATGATCGTAATGAAAAAAGGCTGTAAAACAAACTCGAATATGTAATTTGTTCTTCGTAAAATATCGTTAGCCAAGTTCCCGCGAGTTATTGGGAGAACGCAATTTCTTTGTTATGAATCCTAGAGTATTGTGAGACAATCACGCGATAAAAGATACTTTGTGAATTTGAAACTTATAACGATATATTTGACGTATCGAGATGCAATTGTTGAGCGATATTCGTGATAGTGTGTTTTGTAAATTATGTATTATTAATTGTGTTGACTGCCTCCAATTAAGATGATCAGTGTTGTTAATAAATCTTGACCGTCATACTGTTCGAGTTTAAAAATGTATCGTTCGAGTATTCAATAATTTTTTTTGAAGTATTAGCAACAATCAAATTAGAAAATTAAGAAAAGGAATAGGAAAAGGAGAAGTTAAAATAAAAAAGTGCATGATAAAAAAAATAATGAAGTTTACTGGTGGTGAGTGTGTCAGGATAATTCGTTTGGAATGTTTAAACAATCTCATGTGCATTTTTTTATCTATTGATTCTATTGACTCATGAGTGACAAATTGATATCTTAACGATAAATCCATAGTTCGTTTTGTCTAGGAGTCTACTTTTTATGCTTATTTATTGTCTGGCTCAGCATATTTTAGAAGAGTACGTGTTTGACTAAAAAATGCTTATGACATGGACAACGATGGTTATGTATTTTTTTATCTACACATTTTCTTAGAGGATGTCAAACGAATTTTCAAAGGCATATATTCTCTATAGTGATATATTAATTTGAAATTATTACAGGACGATTAAAGCAAGATTATTTTTAATTACACATAAGATTTAAAGAAGACTTAAGAAAACACAAAAGATACCGATCTATCGAGTTAAATGTCGAGTTTATATCGTTTTTCTCATTTTACTCGATAAAAGATCTCGATGCATTTTTTGCAAGAACTAAGGTTAGTCTTATGAGAAAGAGATATGCGATAATCGATACACAGATAGTTACAGTTTTTCGAATTTCTTACGATATGTAAGAAGCTGATAAAGCAATGAGGTAATTCTAAAGACATTCTCTTTTGCAGTACAATTTTCTACATAACGCGTTTAAAGATACGACAACGGGTCGTGCACTTGGATGCGATCATCTTTGTGCATACGTCATCGTCCGACGATCGATAAATCAATTGGTCGATCAAGATATCGTCGGAAGCTTATTGTTAGATCAAAGCGAGAAGAGATAGATATTCATTCGTTGTTGGGGCGGAGATGACCGATGGGTCAATCGAATGCAAATGATCTCGAAACAGAAAACGAGTTTTCTGTTTCTCGCTGGTACACCGTTGATATCAACGTTTTTTTACATGAGGTTTTTCCTTCTAAGAGCAATAGATAGTAATAATAATCTTGCTCGTTAGTGGATTTATTACGAAGCCGTAATAATTTATTATTATTAATCATCATTAATCGAAATAATCTGTGAGAATTAAATATTACTTTTATTTATTTCGTTAGTATTTTCATCCATTAATAGATAAGTATTTTGTAAAATAATGAAAATTTTGATGAGTATAAATAAGAAAATCATCAGTAAAAAAATATTAACAATATAAATAATTATTAGTATAATTAATAAGTGTCAGATTTTATTTACGTCCGGTTTTATTATAAATATTGAACATTTATTCAAAACATTGACAAATTATTATATCTATAAATATTTTGATTAAAATACTGATAGTTTTTGCATTAATCGATGTAATACTGAGCACTTATATTACGTCATCTGACATCTTATCATAAATATTGATCGGTTGTTTGAAATAGTGAATAAAAACGTTTGAAAATGGTAATCTAATAAATAACAGCCAAGAATATATATGATTTAATTCTAATCGATCTCAGTTGTTGTTATAACACGCATTTTGTATAACGTTTAGCTACGTTCTTTTTTAATATTCCCACGCCATTTCGGCGGAGAATCGTAAAGTCGACGAAGGCCGAGGCAGGATAGAATAAACGTCGATTGTGCGCGGTACGGTAGGTGTTGCGGCTGTGTGTAACATGGATGAATTCACGGTGGCGTCGTGTCATCGAATGTCACTGCACGAAAGCAATGGGGCAATGCCTCCTACCATGACCCACTGACACAAAAACAATGAAAATAACTCGTAACTTGTAAGAGCAATACTTTGAATCGTCGTAATCGACATGTTCGTGCCATTAAAAGCGAAAAATAATCATTATACTTTCAATCCGTACGATTTCACCAAAATTAAATGCGTTTCCGAGAGAATATCTTTCAGAGGAAATGTGAAAAAAAAAAGGAGAAGAGGAAGAATGATCGTAAAGTATGTTAAACATTTAAACGATGAGATAGATCCGAATTGATCGTAAATATATCAATGAGAAAAGAGATATCTTTGAGAAAAGAAACGAGAAGAAACGAGGATATCGATGTCCAAGTTTTGTTAACGATGTTATTTCGTAAGGTACTTCACGAGTATCGAAATTCAACGACTTCATCGTTCGAGGAAGGATCGTTCTATACTTTCACTGATTTCGAGAAGCTTTTCGTTCGATAAAGATAAGTATTTACAATCATTTCCACGAGAGGATTTCATCGTTAAATAAAGTTTCTTCGAAGAAGTCGTTGTTTGTTCACGTAAGGATATAAATTATGATGATTTATATACGTAGAATCTTGTTGAAGATATTCCTCTTTATTTTTACTCTCATTTCGTTTTATTCGCGCGATACTCGTTTTTATACCTTCTTTATTTCGTCTCTCGATTTCGCCATTGGTGATTTTATTCACCAGCAACAATAATGAACGGCGCCATCGACACCACATGTCTCGACGACTTCGCCGCTATCCATTTTCAGATGACTCGTCTCAGATAAGAAGAACTTTTACGAGGAAAATTATCTTTGTTTCGTTCAATGTCGCTTTCTAATGGTTCTTGATTTCTAACGTTGTTGGTATTCTCACAAGAATTCTGTAAAAGTGAAAGGAATGCATATGAGCCGATTTTAATTAAGCTTCCAGTCATCGTATAGTTCTAATCGCATTGCTACCAAGCGACAGAAGCGGAGCGTTTCTACGTAATTACAAAAGAAAATAATGCGAATTATCGATCGATTAATGTACTTTAGAATTAAATTACCAAGTATTTAACGGAACGTTAATGAATCGAAAGGATAATATTTGAATTAGAATCGATAAAGCGAACAACAAATTTCTACAAATGTACAAATTCTCGTTGGCGCTAATGGTTCGACTAATTAGTCAATTCATTGGAGATTATCAAGCCCAAAGAAATAACAATGTAATTGATCTTTAATAGAAATTAGCATTACCTATGTCATTTTATAATTACTTCTATAAAATTGCGCTTCAGGCGTATACTTGATGATGATAGCTAGAAATTGCTGAAATGTGATAGAAAAGTTAACGTCAACGATACGACAGATATTACTCGTGAATCATATGAATTATTAAAAAAATCTAAATTATATAATACGTACGTACGTATGATTTTTGATTGATTTAATGTATCTAAAAAATTTATTTAAAAAATGTAATTTTATGTACATACATTTTATAATATAAATTTTCTCTATCGATCATTTGTGATTCTGTTCATTCACAGCTTACTATAATACTTATATGGAGAACAAAACACCACGCGATATCGTCACGGTAGTTGGACTCATCGTTTGGAATGTTCTCATTGTACCAGACATCCTATCCTTTCTTTCCTTTTAATGTATCCCTACATCGGTCGATAATATTTTTGTTACGTTGAAATATCGAACCAAATTATATTAACTCGTTGGTTAAATTATCAAAATATACTTAATTAACTTTACCACTTCAATTGTTTAGCGCGATTGTCGATCTACAACTTCAATTTATCCTGATCTGCTTGCTCACGAGATTCGAAATGTTATAGTTTAAAAACAACAATAACATACAAATAATAATCTTCAAATCGTTTAAAAATAATCTTTATTCGTTTCAGAAGCAATCTTTATTTATTTCAATAATAATCGATGATATCATTTATTTATTTTCTATTGAAATTTCTTTCATGATACCATTTCGTGAAAATTTATTCATATTTTGTTTCTAAAATATATGTGCTAAGTACCGTGATAATACCTTTATTTTTCCAAATTAATAGTAAATAATTAGAACGTCGTATTGCTACATTTTTGTTCCTTTTCGTCATTATTATGAAATGGATAGGTGTGAAACAAAATGATGTAGAAAGTTATTTAAAATGCGAGTAATAAGCATTGGAAATTCGAAAATGGCATCCAATGACTGAAAAATAATAAGGAATAAGCTAGTCAGCCTAGTGGCTGACAGGTGCACTTAAAGTAGAACGCTTGATATCAACGGTGCTTGACAGGTACACTTAGAGTGATAAGGGGTTAAGTTATTACATTTGTAATATCAGTTGAAAACATTCCTTTTAGAAGATGAGACATATCTTTCTTTTCTTTTTTTTACATTCAACGTTCGCTTTGGATAACGAAATATATCATCTGTACTTGTATCACAGATCATACGAAAATATTAAATATTTCGAAATATTTTTAACGTATCTCTCGATTGCCGTATTGCCTTCTTCTCGTATAACAGTCTTCTTGCGGTAATAGTACGTAAAAATAAAAATTTACAATTTTATTTTTATGTAACATTGATTTTATTTCTTTGCGAGATTAAACGTGTTATATTTTCTTAAACTAAAAGTGAAAAATGAAGAATAGTTATCTTAACTGAGAATGATTTCTAATATTTGTAATGATTATATAAAAGTACCAATTTCCACGTTCAAAACGGATATCATTGTTTGAATTATACAATTATGCACATGGAAACAAATTCAAATCAATAACATTATGAGTTTTAGATTTTCTATTAATTTTAATTATTCTTTGATATATTATACGAGTCTTGAAAAAAGAAATATGAGAAAATTTTAGTATTTTTTAAGTAAAAATCACTCGAAGCGAATGTCTTAAATGTTGGAAAATCAAATAGCGTAATATAATGGTATTGAACCATGACTCTTTCTGAAATACCACAAAGATGTCAATTTTATTCGCATTTCTATTCTGACCACTATGCTGCATACGAAGTTGAGTATTCAACCATTTGAAATATTCATAATAAAGAATCGCGTTTGAATGTCGTAAAATACCGTTGACATCTATTCTCCTTCTTTCGGGAGAACTAACCATCCCTGACACACATTTGATTCGCGACGTATTTACTTCACTCTTCGTCTGTGAATATTTATATATGAATACGTTTAAAATTGGAATTAGTCCAGGGCCAACGTTGAAATTTAAATAAAGGTAAATTTGCGATACGTCTTTTGATATAAACAAATATATTGTACAGTTGTGTAATTCTTTGAAACAAAAGAAAAAAAATACCATTTCGTTTTTTTTTTAAAAGACTTAGTAACGTGGAACGAGAGAGATACCGATCTTGTTGCTTAGCAAGAAATATTCGCCGAAGTGGATTAAACTGCGTCTCGGTGACACAGAAAATGGTGTAATTCGGTAAATGTAACGGATAATCGAAGTTTCAGCGTAGTTCGGAGCAAAGATACGTGAGTCGACACGAAGCAAACCTCAGAAATAACGGAACAGCCGGACGGACGTTTCGCACAGTCGAGACAAACTACAACATAGATTCGAGATGGCGGAGAAAGAATAATTGCGTTGAGTAGAGAGTCGCGGAAGTTTGTTATATACATATAATTTCTGTCTCTTTGTGTATGCGTTTACATATATAGAAAAGTGACGATGACACTTCAAAAGAGACCTAGTAAAAGTGCGAATCTTTTCGTACAAGATAAAAAAAGATAGATGATGACTATGGACATTCGTAGTCGCAGCCGTGAAGTTCGTTCACACGAAATCAGGAAGTTTCGACGAAAAGAGCGACGACGAGTTTGCTCGTCGTGTTTCTATTATTCTATCACATTACCTCACATAACTTCATATCGTCGGAAATAAAAAACGACTCGTACAAATACAATTTTCTTCTTAGACGTAATCTCCTTTAACGATAAAATTTATTTCTTTTTCTTTGTTTCTAGATGGCGGGGTTCGGTTTACAAACTAATCTGGCGGGAATTACTGGCCTACCTCTTCGTTTACTACCTCATCAATTTTACATATCGATATGCGCTCAACGAGCAGCAACGTGCGTGAGTATACAAGTTATTTATCGAATTGAACATACATATATATGTATATATAAATACACATGATTTTTTTCGAAATTGCCGTGCTCGAAATTTTGATATAAAAGAAAGAACGAGCCGCTATTTCTGTCTGTTATTATTTAACAGGAAAAATATTAATGATGTCAAAAAGTCATAATTTTATCTATATTTTTGTGACAAATCAATATACAATATGTCTTCTCAAACACTTCAAAACATATGATAAAGTATTAATTTTATCAGCTACAGGGAGCTTTGTCATTAACTTTCGCTTGGATAACATTACTGCTAATTTCTAATAGAATGTAATCTTTTAAAGCAAAAATTTTTATATCATCTTAAATTATATAAGTAAATGTAATTTTAGTTGCAGGTAGAAATTGTTAAGAAGTTTTGTTTTGTTCACAAAGTGGCAAAGTTTTGAAGATAGATCGATGAAAATTATTGAAAAAATGATTAATTTGTTCAACCTTTTGAAAAAAACTAATATTTTAATTGAAGAAACTCCATATAAAATCTTTTAAACATCTTTACAATCTCAAAAAGAAAATTTTAATTTAATGGGATAAGAATTTGTTGCGATATATGTGTGTGCGATTAAAAAAATGTTTGCAAGTGTTTAATGCTTCAAACTTGTAAACGACCCCACCCAACTAGATATAATAATATAAATTTATTTTATTTATTTATTTTTGAGATTTTGAGTATTAAGAAAAGGCAAAAAAAAGTTTGGATCGTTTGAAACCGTCGTAGTGGCATTTTTCCATAAACGTTCGATTAAACATTACGCATGAGTGTAATCGTTAATCATTTTGGCGCTCGTTACGAAGGAAAAGGAATGATTCGACGAGGATCGGCAATGATTCGTGCGCGTGCGCATTTCTTTACGTGTGTCCGCCATAAACGTACTTTTTATGGGCGCAAATAAAGCGACTCTCGATCAGCCTTGTATCGGCAACAAAATCCGAAGGCTGTACGAGCACCTGGATCACGCTTGATTCTCGGCAGGGTTCTCGTTTTGATATTTACGAGCCGATCTTTTTTTTTCTTTCTTCTTTTCTCTTCTTTTCTTTTTTCCTTCTTTTTTTTTTGTTACAACACTCCAACTCCCAATTTCACCGAGCTCGAGCTCGTTCTTTCATCGATTCTCTTTTTTTTCTTGTTTCTTTTCCTTTTTTTTCTTTTCTCTCTTTTAGTTTTATTTGACTTCACGTTTCCGCTTCTCTTTGGCGTGAAGCGTGGCTTTTGCGTGAGTTCTAGCCAATTACACGGGCGAGTAAATTTCACTAAGAATTTCGCAGTATCGCGTTATGTCTGCCAAGAAGAGGATGAAGTGAAAAAACAAATAAAACTTTCAAAGAGCGAAAGGAAGAAGACTTAGGTAGATATTTCTCTCTTTGCGAGAGGCGTCGAATAAAAATGAACGGCGTAGTTCGAAAGCGTAGCCTTGCAAGCACGTTAGACACGCTTTAGATCGAGTACGTGCGCGCGTGGAGAAGTGCAAGCGTTTCATTTATCTTCGAATTCCAGTATCTTTTCTATCTAGACGATTTAGCATATTTCTACTGGTACCATCACTTTTTTCGATTCCGTAGTTTTAACACTCACGATTTTTCATAGAACGAACTTCACGAAAGTGGGTATTAGATAAACGGAAGCTCTTTGGAAACTTATTATTTCTTATTTTTATACATATCTACACACACATATACACATACGGACGGCCAGACGCACGTTCATTACCATCGGAAGATGATAGCTCATAGATAATCAAACTTAGGATCACTTACCCTTCGTGGGCGAAGTTTATGCAAATACAAGTACATTAAACGGTAGTTATGAACGTGACACGCTTTTACGGACACGAACAAGTGCTTACGTATATGCTTCTGCAGCCTCTCGCAAATCTGATACATAGGAAACTGTTTCCTAACGGTTCACTTGGTTTCCAATTCGTGGAATTATGTCGTAAGATTGCCTATAATATTGTTGACGATCGAATATATCTTTCTTCTTATATCGTGACAAAAATAATTAGCTGCTTTTATTTGATCGAATATCAAACGACTCGTCATTTGATTATCGTGCAAATTGGAAAATAATCTCTTATAATCCTTACAAATCGGATCTGTGCATGTAGAAAACATAGGTAAAATGACAGCTTTCGTGGTGACGTGAACTCGTAAATCATCTTTGAAATAGTTTCAAAATAATTCAAACCGAATGGATTTAAATATAAAGAAAGAAAGTTATTTACTTAAAAGAGAAAAATCCAATTTACTTCACGCACGCCCTATATAAGACGTAAGCCGTGCGCGCGCGCGCTTGCGCGAGCGCGAAAGGCTTAACGTATGATATTTCATACGTGCCGAGGAGTTAAACGTGCTTGGCATTAAAAAACGCATAAAACGTAACCTGTTATTTATGCCGGGCTAAAAGTGGCGAGGAGAGGAGAGGAGAGAAGAAGGAGAGGAGGATGCAAAAAGATCGGCCGGTTAAAATCGCTTCGATTCGTCGCTTCTAAATTTAGAAAGCGTAGGGCTGGTTTAAGTTCTGGTTTTTAGGGCCTCACTAAAAGAAGGTAAAAGAAACGATAAAGGACGCGCACAAAAGGAGCGAAACGAGCAAGACAGGTTACTCGTGGTGTGATGCATCGAAAAGATCGCGTATTGTTGCATCCACGGAACGTCGAGTTCACTCCCTTTTTCTTTTTCTTTTTCTTTTTCTTTCCTTTTTTTGTCATTTCTTTTTTCCTTTTTTTTTCTTTCTTCTCAATGCATGTCTCGAATGATAATCGATGAATAATGACTTTCTGGACGTTCGTCATTTTTAAGCTACCATGAAGCATCGTATGTTTTTTCGGTGACTAATGAGATATGGGTAGCGTTATGTCAATAATACTTCAGCTGCGCGAATTGAACTTCATTATCGTCGGGAATTCCATCAAGAACTGGTTACGTTCGTTAAAATATATTGAAGAATCGAGTAAGAATCGTTTAGTGATAACGTGAGAATTTTCTTTAATACGAAGCGTCAATTGTGACCTCACATTGATCATAACTATCAACGATGATTCATAACTATTCGTGTAATTATAATAAAAGAAATGATAAAATCGAGAAGGTATGATTTTGATGAATTTCCTTTATTGCCTTTTGTCAAGTCGAACGAAAAAAAGTAAATATTTTTATCCTTATCGATCTTCTATAATTTATAATAGTTCCATATCGTTAAGTAGTTCGAATTCGTTAAATTATAATATTCCTCTCTATTCGTTAAGTTATATGATCTCACCCTTGCCTGTAGTTTAGTTAATGCATTTAGTTAATAATAATAATTCTCGCATATAAAAAAACGAAGATAATTTTAATTATGTAAATTTAAAGAAGAAACATTTTAACAACACATACGATTATTTATTCATAATTTTACAGAATCTTCGAAAAGATACGCTATTATTTCGGGAACTCGAGCGAGTCGATTCCGATGTCGTTCGTCCTGGGATTCTACGTGAGTCTCGTAGTGAAGAGATGGTGGGAGCAGTACAAGCTTTTACCGTGGCCGGACAATCTGGCCCTCTTCATCAGCGCCGCCATTCCTGGAAACGTAAGTAGAAACTACCAGCTATTGTATATCTCGATCTTTCGTTCTCACTCTCGTAGGAATCGAATCGAAAAAGAAAGATCTAAAGGTCTTTCAAAGAGTTAAGGTTAAATTCTCAGAAGGACCGAAGGATGTACAACTCCGCCCTTCTCTCTCTCTCTCTCTCTCTCCCTCTCTCTCTCTCTCTCTCTCTCTCTTTCTCTTTCTCTTTCGACATAAATCGAATCGATGAATAGAAACGTCCATCCAACCGTATTCGGAGTGCCACTCCGAGCTGGACGTATCGTCTAAATCCAATGGATTGTTACTCTCGAGCAACTAAGAAGTCGATGCTGGTACGCTTGAGAAAAGGAAAAAAAAAAGAAGAAGAAAAAGTAAAATGAAAAACACTTTGAAAATAGAAACGCATCCTTTTCCATGAGTAAAGTCGTTCGCGCGATAATCGATGCAGCCTTGCAGTCAAGCTGTCGGGAGCCTATGTTGCGCTTGTGTCTCATTACGCTAATGAATTGCCGTGACACGTTTCGGTGTCGTTAACCTAAGTAGGTAACAGCCGTGCCAGGCCACGCCCAGAAGTGAAAAAAAAGGTTACGCCGAACTAACACGCATCCTACGAAACGGCAGAAGAGTTTGTCTTCCTCCGTAACTTTTGTATCGTTTCTATCGTTCAACTCTTTATAACAGTCAATAGACGAATTCCATTCACCCGTATCTCGAATGAACCTTGGCACACATAAAACAATCCATGTTCTTTATAAGTTACTGAAAATCCTAATAATCAACAGTAACGAGTACTGCGATCGAACGAATTCCATCAGATATAAAATAGGAAACGAAACTACTACGTTTGATACGTAACCTTTGCCATGGTTAACGAGTTTAACAGACGATATAAATAAGAAAAAGAAAATATAGACAAGTTGGAAGTCTATCGGGTTTATCAGCTGATCGGATGAACGGGGAAGCACGCTACTTTGAACTTTATGCTTGATCGAGAGCGAGCTTTCAGCTCTGGTCAATGACACAATGGCCGAGAGAAAGTGCAATGTATCGTGATCAAAGAAGAAGGACGAACCTACGCGTCGTTCGAGAACCGCCAACTCTGCGATATAGGTATGTACATCTTTCTTCCTCAAACCTTCGGACCAAACCGGGTCTCCGTTGCACCACCGACGCTACCACCTCCGCGTATAATCTATCTAACGTCTGGTAAACGCACGCTGAGTGCTGCCTTACAATGGATCCAGCGATGGGACGGAAATGCATTTGAAATTTTATCTACGTTCAGTTTCGATCATTTCTCCTTAGATAAATTTGCGACAAAGAAATTCTTGATTATTCGAAATATCTTCAACGTTTTTATATACTCATCTCATCGACTTTATTCAGTGTTTCTATGAGACCATTAACTTTCACATTTCGTGTAGTTTCTCTAGTCCCAGTTATCTAAAAAACTTAAGGGGTTCGAATTATAAAATAAAAGAGAAAAATATATATATGTGTACCCTATATTTTCTATTAGAATTGTAGATCGTTTCCGACTAAAGAGATAAACGTTTAGGATAAAAGAAAAAAAGAGTAAAAAACTAAAGTGACGTTCGGGTATCAAATTATCATACGAGGAACCATGAATGTATATATATTTATATTAGAGATTTGAATAACTTCGTGTAGTTGAGATAAGAAAGATTTTTTTTTCTTCGAATTGCGATATGGTGTGAATATAGCCATAGGCAATTTTACATGATTAAATTACTATTTGTATGCAAAAAAAGCAAGAGTCATTCCGCTTAGTAAATATTTATCAAGTATCGAAGTTGAACAGGCAAGACATGATATCTACTGGTCGCGATGTGCTCGATCCCATCGCTAGTGCGGATGTTGTGTTAACGGAGCAAGAACAGCAGACCGGTCGCCTCTAAACTTTTTAAACGTTTTCTTATGCAACACCCCCCTCCGTCTACCCCTCTTAACTCACTCTCTCTCTCTCTCTCTCTCTCTCTCTCTCTCTCTCTCTCTTCATTCCTCTTCTTTCCTTACCTTCGCTTCTCCACTTTCGGCCGCGTTACTTTCGTTTCGTTGCCGCAAAACGTTGGAATGCTACGATTTCCAAGCGGAACGCCACCGGTGAAACCAGCCCGCGCCGTCTGCTCGCGATCGTACCACGACGATAGCGTATTTTGCCAGCCGAGGATGTAGAAAATGTGATTTATGATCGTTATGAAGAAGTTAATTACCGTGGAATTTAATAAAACACTTTATTCGACTATCCTAGATGTGTCTGATGATTTTTCTTCGTTGACGATAAATTTTCTAATTATTATAATTACAAAATATTCTGCTTCTAAGATTGATCCTGACATCTATAATAGGTAGAGTAATAAATATTGATGAATAGATGAGCATTGCCAAATATGTACTGTGTTGCTTCAATTCTATGTCGCATTACAAGTTCTTTTCTTTTTAATTACTTTGTGTAAATGATGTCTAATAATAAATGTATTAAATAAACAAGGAAAATTATTTACATGCGTACATACATACATACATATATATATATGTGTGTGTGTAGACGTGTAAGATTACATCTTTGTGCGTGCTGTGAGCATTTGAAAGAATTCTATACGATTGATGTTATTTATTGATAAATTTATCCTACTTGATGATAATTCAAATATACAGCGTTTTATTTTATATTTTCATATTTATACAAGTAGATTTACCGTAAATTGTTTCATATTAATTTATTAATTAATGTATGTTGAATATTTGTATATTTTTAAGGTTTATGAAATATATAATAAGTTTACCAGAAATCATTATTTAATTAAATTGAATAATTTAGTTTTTTTTTATTAACAAAAAATGTAGTAATACATAAATACTTTCTTTAATCTTTTATACGATGTTATAAAAAGGTTAATGACAAATTAATTGAAGAAATAATAGCAAATGTTTCAAACATTAAGTTATAGTATACGATATTGGTTCGTTTAAAAATTGATAAAAAAATAAGAAATTATAATAGAAACTATTTTAAAAGTGAAACGATCTTGATAACTTAATTCTTTATATTATTCATAAAGAAAAGGAAAAGAAAATGGAGTATACATACAGATTAAAAAAAAAAGTCATTATATTAGTAATATAAGATAAAGGTAATATCAGTTTGCTTAATAATTTATAAAAAAATTAGAAATTATAATAGGAACTATTTTAAAGGTAATACAATCTTGATAACTCGATAATACTTCTTTACATTATTCATACAGAAAAGGAAAATATATGAGGTATATAATACAGGCTGATAAAAAATAAAATAATTTCATTATTAATTCCGAGAGAAAGGAGAGTGGGTCCTACCAATTGGTCTAAAGAAAGAGGATTTAGCGACACGATTACGAACGCGCGCTCGCGAGTAATCGCGTAATACAAAGTACTCGATTTGTGAATGAGCCACGTCTCGTGGGTAGCAGCGGTCGAGCATAGCTTAGAACGTTCCTTTCATTGAAATCTAATTGGAATGCAAGACCCGAGGCCAGGAGGATGGTACGACTCCCACCTTTACATAGTCGGAGGATCGTTTCCAAGCTGCCAAGCCGGGCATTTTTACACGCACGACGATAAGTCGCAGAATTCCGAGGATAAGGAGGCATATGTCGTACCGCAACGTACTTCTTTATAGATCAAGAATAACCAAAAAGAAAGAGAAAGATAAAAAGAGGAGGATATAAGGATTGACCTCAAGGATGCGTGAAAAAGAGGAGACATAAGTGCAGTGAAATTAAATATGAAAGTAGGACGACGCGCGACGATGTGTGAATCAATTTCTCTTATCGACCACGTGACAATATTTTTCAATCTTTTTTTTTCCTTACAAATACTATCGATTACTTTTGTATATATATATATATATATATGTATATATAATATCAAAAGGCTACTATGATAATTCAAGAAATACATAATATATCTTCTAAGAGTAGTTCTCTTTTATTCTAATAATAAGAATAATTTATTAATAGTTTTGATGTACTATATATATTCAAAAGATATATTTCAACAAACATAATAGAATTTAAGAATAATGATAGATAATGATTTCACAGGTGTACAGATAATGATAGATAAATAAGACGTAATAGTAATTAGAAGGAATTATAAATGTAATCATAAAAAATTATATATATTTCTACCAGAGAGATTTTTCTTTTCTTTTCTGTTCGATAATGATAATTGTAACGAAAATATCGAACGAAGGATCTATCGATCGTCTGTATTTCCAAGACTGTATCAACTTTCGATGATATCGTCGTACGAAAGTGAGCAACTTTCTTCCTCGTTCATCGTATGAGCAGATCGTTCTAGATCAGCACGTGGCTCGCGTAACGTTTACCGCGCACGTGTTATGAGAGCCTCTCAAAAATTTGACTTCCGACAACTTTCTTCCTGCGTCTAGCACATACATTATACCGAAAATACGTGGTCGAAGGTATAAAACGCTTTATCTCATAGCTATGCGACGTTGAATCGTAAGGAGAGGCAACAAACAGAAGGTAGGAAGGAAATAAGAGACGACGTATAAGAAGTTTCTCATCGATGATGATAAATCGATCGGCGATCTATCGAGCCAATACATTCCACGGAAATCGATTCGAACTATCGCGCGCGTGACTCGCCGAGAAGAGCCTTCATACATACGAAGAACAATTTCAAGACTCGAATCCTCGAGATTTCCGATTGGATTGTTATTCCGTTGGGTGATCGAGTCTTCCACATCGTGCCGGTGCCATCGACCGATTACAAAACGTGAGATAGGATTACTAAACGACGTTAGAGAAGTTATTTATTTGAAAAATGAAAGGAAAAATCGGATCGGTTTTATCGGACACTTTTCTTCGATCGATCGAAATCGCGATCGAAAATCGTACGTCGTCGACGATGAAGATTCGTGGGCGTCGTTCCCGACGAGAGAACGAGGGGAAAGTGCCGTGAGAGTCCTGAAAACGTGTCTTGCATTTGTTCAACCGAGGAAGCGGAGTTTTTTTTTTCGAACAAGATCCGTGCCTTCTCGATGCGCCCCGAAGGAAGGTACTTTTTCTTACCATTTTTTTCCTCCCCCTCCTTTCAAATTTGCGCTTAAATTTACATCGATGTCATTGAAATTTTCAAAAACTCACATAAGTTAATCGTGCCATATGAAATATCTCCTTTGTTTTCGACGACAGAAAACGATTTCTTAATAAGAATAAATCAACATTTTGATAAGACACAAAATTTCTTTTGAATTTATCTTTGTCGAGATTTCAAGATTATCTATGTGGTAATAAATATATATTAAATTAATTAAAAAGAAAAAAGTATATGTTTGTTAAAATTTCGTTCTTTTTGAATTGATTTATTTCTTTCCGAAATAGCATTTTATGTCATTGAATGCAGCAGAGATATTTCAAGTGTTCGAATTAAATGAAACATATTGTATAACTTATGTTTTTTAGTATGGATTATTTATACCGAGACTTGGACTAATTATCGAAACGATCGGGTTGTAAGACCCTTAATCTAAAACATTTGTTACAATTTTTTTCTTTACAAAGCAAACTATGATAATGTCCCTAAATAATTTCCAATCCGTGCATGTCAATTTGTCATTACACAATCGACAATTTGACGAATCGCTAATTTAACTGGGCAAATATCATTTTGATGATCGTCATAAAATTTTTTAATTTTTATTGCGAATTACTGTAGAAGATTTATTTAAAACGAAAACATACCTGTAGATTAATTTTATAAAGTCTAATAACTGTTGTACGTATTTAAAGTTTATCGTTCCACGTATCGTTTGTACGTATTCAAAGTTTTATCGTAAGATATGTTTTATAGTTCAACACAATTTTAATTTCTTAAAAATTCTAATATCATAAAGAAAACATAATTTTGTGTTCCACACTCAATTAGTATCATATTTTGTTGACTTCTGCTGTATATTTTTTCGTAAGATATGTACTTCAAGATGCAGTAATATTATATTGCATTATTTTATAAGATAATTGTTTTTTAATTTATAATTTAGTTTAAATTAAATTTAAGAATTGTGCCGATTTATTTCACTTTTACGTAGAATTACAAAATGATATTAGTGATCAATGGTGTCTTTTCTTATAGCATTCTATCGAGCGATTCATTTCCTATAAATTGTGTCATATTGTAGTTAGTGATAGATGTCGTAAATCAAAATATTTCCATTTGTATCGAGCGCCGTTTAGTTGATTCTTACAGAACAGAACATGAAAGCATGAATGATACGTTCGTTACTTGATACCTTTTTTCTTTAATCACTTATGTCACTTGTAACTAAGATATAGTGAGTTGTACACATCAAACATATTGTATCTTTTAGAAGAATCTGCATCCTAAAGCCAATATCGATTCAAAAACAGATGAATTTTTTGAAACTTTGGAAAGTGAATAAATTATAAATTCATAAATAATTACATAATTTAAATTATCGTTTGTTTTAAGAAATTATTGAATACAAGTATATAAGATATTCAGTTGTATTTTACACTTATTTAGTTAATTAATAAATAGCTTAAAATATCTTATTTAATTAATCATAAGAGATTAATTTTTATAAAAATATGATCATTGTTCATAATTGATGTAACTTTAAATATATTAACTGATAAATGTAATAAAATAGTTTATTACGAATATTATCTAGATAAGCAATCGATTTCACGTTATTGGTCAAAACATACCTTATTACAAAACATAAATTCTCGCAGAGATCAATTAGAAAGAATTCATTTTTCTCAATAATAAAACAAGCTTTCCCTCTAACTTAGGAACTGTGAGTAGTTCACTCAATCTTGAATACATGTTACAACACAACCTTGTGAAATCAAATTATCTGATACATTCAACCCAACATCAAAACCCTCGAAATCAAGTATTACATCTTCTCAGCTGTTTTACTTGTAATTACTATACAATATCCCACAATAATTAATTTTCTTGCGAATCGTGATAGTTCAATCAACTATTTATACCTTGAGAACAACGTGCAATTTTCGGACAAGGTATATACATTGCTGGTAAATAAGTGTGTGAGGGTCGCTCGTACGAAACAACGATTGCACATATAGATATGAATCATCATTTTGATCGAGGTCAACGATTTATGTGTTTTAGGACGAGAGAGGACGACTGATGAGGCGGAATATCGTGAGGTATGCCGTTTTGGCCTATGTTATCACCCTTCAGAGGATCTCGCTGAGGGTTAAGAGACGTTTCCCAACTCTTCAACACATCGTCGATGTTGGTTAGTGAGTTAAATTTATACTTATTGCGTATTATGTAATTATTAACGATAACATTGAGTTAAGACCAAATAATTTAGCCATAAGAGTTATCAGGACGACAATATATCTGCTGACCGTATATCTAAAAGTAGTTTCGAAATAAAATGATATAAATTCGTAAAGTATCTAAGAGACATCCAGTGGAAAGGAGCTATCGAGTAAAGTTTGTTTTCTTTTTTGAAAATTTTTGAAATGAGAGATATTCACCATGAAATATCTGAACAGCAGACAAGGACAGGATGAAAAATATTCGTCCTAAACTCGAGCAGTTATGAGTCATTACTGCTAATGTCAGATCGCTTTCATGATACAAATTGATAAAAAAATTACATTCTATTTGATAAAGTAAATCTGATTCATGTAGAATGTGCAGCACATGGATTAAATGGATTTGCATTTGGATTTTGCGTCTCCTTTTCATGTTAGTAAATAATTTTATATCTTCGGTTAAAAAAATAATATTTGTGAAAGCACTTCTTCGTGTTGAATGCAGCAGTATTTTGCAAAGCAGTGCATCATATCTGAGACAATATTAAAAAAGTAAACTTATTACAGATCTCACATATTTTTGCATATGTTTCTGTATTTCTGCATACGTTCATATATATTATATTTTCATATTTCACTTATGTTATTTGTATATTTCAACATATTTTAAGTGCATAAATATTCGCAGTTTAGTCATGACGTTATCTGCACCTCGTAAAGGCAGAGTTTTTTTTTTTTTAATTCAGCAACCAATTAGATTGCACTGTTTTATTACGTTCCATTTTCGCATCTCTAAGAAAAGTAAGGACCAGATGACTTACTGCACAGCTGAGGACATACTCGTCAGTTATTCTCAGTTACTTTTAAGTTACTCTGGATTATTCGTCAGTTATTCTTGGTTACTCTCAAGCACGTTTATAAACGTTTATAAATCACAAGCAAAAACCGAGTAACTCAATAAATAGCATTTTTAGTACGACACACCAAAAAGAAAAACAAAATTTATCAATAAAGATAAAATTCGAGACAGATTTTTTTTAGTGCACGTCAAAGCAACCGCGTCTCCGCACCTCGTTCTACCCAAGAACAAACTTTCGGACGCGAAACACTGAGATCGTGATTGAATATATGGTGAGTAACTCTTTAATATTCGGACCGCACAGTAGTATCTATCTTATATTCTAACTGATTGTAAAGAAAATGTCAAAAATTGTGAGATACTTTTTTATTATGATAATTTATTACGTGTAGATAAGAAAACCATAATTTCTCTTTTTAATAAAAATATATACTATCTTTGATAATATTTATAAGTGGTATCAATATAGAATTCGTATGCTATCAAAATATTATAAATATACATTTATTATTTATTAACAATAAAAATATTTTTGTAATATTTGCTAGCTTATTCGTTTTTTTAATAACATCTTGCAATCGATTATACATATTGAAAAATATTTTTATTAAATTATTCCCATTAAAATATAACTATGTATACTGAAAAATATGTGAACAGATTTGACTCTCCGAGATATTGTAAATTCATCATATATATTTCGTTTACCAATGATACTCAAAATGTGTTTCATTTCATCTTAAAATTAAATTATTTAAAAATTTTTATATAACGTACGAATTCGGTATTCGATATTTGGTAACAAACATTTTCATTAGAGAATACCCATTATCATGACTTTTTAATATTAATTACTGATAATTAATAGTTTCAACGTATAGTAGTTTCAACTTAAATAAATAGAAACTTATTGTAAGAAGATTTGCAAACAGAAGCCAATTAATATTTTCTTTTTATTATCTTCGAAGCGATATATCGATGTGATATTTTTGTACGATCGCTTTCACCGTTCCATTTTTCTACAGATACGAATAGTATACAATAATTGCTACCACAATATCAACTACGAGAACTTTTTCAAAGAGAAATAACAGCACGTATCGCTAAATTTCACTTCCCCTATAATTATTATGATTTCAAGGTCCGAGATGCAATTAATAGCCTTGGTATTTCCTACGTAATTTAACATCCTTTTGTGGTATCAAGGACATTACAACGATGGACTTGTTGCGCTGCTTCCGAATTGATAAGTTCAAATATCAAATACGAATGACGCTTTTTTTTGTGGATCATAATATAGATCTACGAAACGAAAAATCTCATCGATGTCGAATCATACAAGGAATTTTATCGTATCAAACATTTAACAAATCTTTTCGATCATTATTTAGCTCATTCGGCGATTAATTAAATGAGGAACTCGCACGTTATATCCACGGCCTCGACATCGTTCGCACATGTTTGCGATGGGCTATTACGTAAATCCGTTATGGCATTGTCCGCGTTCGCGTCATACTTTCATTTCTTCTTACATATGTTAGTCCCGACGGATTCTTCTATCTTGCTAACAATAATCAGCCTTTGAAACATCTTCATTAGCACGATCATATTATTAATGATCCTACGAATCGTTCTTCAAAGAATATTTTTTCGAAATTAATTAAAAGATACTCTTGGGAATGAATTGGCTCGTATATTAACGATAATAAAAGGAAAAAAAATGACAAAGCAAATAAATATTTATACGGACATACGTATATATAATATATAAGGTTCTTCAAGAGGCCTTCAAGTATTCGTCGTTTTCAGGTTTAGTCAGGTCGCTGGCTTGTTTGTTTGCTTGCTTTCTTTATTTTATGAGTCTTCCGTTCCTTCGTCGCGGTCGTGCAGCCAATCGCGGACCCAAACAAAGCATCCGCTTGTCGTGTCCTCAGGAAAGCACATATCCAACGTGTCATCCGAAAACAAGAATAGTACACACATACACGTAAAACGGATTCTCTGGTAGAAAGTGATATTCCTCAAGGTCAATTGAGGAGCATTTTCTTCATTGCTTTTGTTCCCACTTGCCGCAAATTTCTTGAAAACGATGCACTCTGCGATTTAAACGTAGTATGCGTTTTTTTTCCTTCTCTTTTCTCTCTCTCTCTCTCTCTCTCTCTCTCTCTCTCTCTCTCTCTCTCTCGTTCTCTCGCCGATACTAATCATTTTTAGGCACGATCATCAGGAGTGTCTTATCGATAAATAAATAATTAAGAAATATAGCGGATGCTATTATAAGTGTTTATACGTATGGCGAATTATTGAGAATTTCTTAGAGAATACTTTAAATATCGCAAAATTTTTCATTATGATCAAATTAAGCGTAAGATTATCCGGAATTTTAGATCGTATAAAAGAAGGTTTATATTATTATAAAATGCTCACGGTCGTGGAAAACTCGTTAGCATCAAAATATTCCCGTAGTATTATATATTTTATCCTATATATATGTATCTACTTTTATCTCGCTCACCTCGCATTCTCTCTTTTACTGACATTTTTCTCACAAATTAATTATTATCGCAACTTCAATCCAATTAACTTTCAACGTACTTACAATGTATGTAGAACACCGTTTTACGATGATTATTTGAGAAATATTCACGTTACTGTTTAGAATTTTCTTTCTAATTGCGCATAAATCTGTAATGACAGCACATGCGTGTTATATGAATACGTGTTATGTGAATAATAATGTTTTTTTCTTAAAGTTTTTCTCCAATCTAGGCTTGAAAAACAAATGTTTTCAAATTTATCTAAAATATCTGACTTTTAAATTTATTTACTTTTTCAAATTTGATTAAAAAGTACTTTCAGTTTCAAAAATAATTTAAAATACTTTTAAATTTATTTAAAACATAATATAATTGAGTATAAACACGACAAAGAAATTATTAAATATTAATTACGAAAACTTTGTAAAAATTCATTATGAAAATGTGAATTTTGATGTATAAAATTTTATACGAATTCTTCTTACCGTGGTATACGAATACTACAAGAATATTATTATTGTATTGTATGAGAATTCACCGTATGTATGTATTATAGGTACATACGTGTTGTGTAATAGATACATTCGTAGTATCCGTAAAAGGATGAAAATTCGAAAACAAGGGAGATTTTTGGAAAATTTATTTCTAAACCACAAAATTTATTTCAGCAGCATTTATTTTCGAATTTTCGAGATATCACGGATTTCACTTGACGTCGACAACAACGATGAATTAGAACTCGACGAGCGAAAAAAGATAGTAAAGTAGGCCTTGGCACTGGACACCGCGAGAGCGATCGACGTGCGATCCGATGTTTTCCTATCGTTTCGCGTCAATGGCCGCGAACACGCTTCTATTTCACAAGAGAAACGTTTCCGCGATCAAAATAGAACCCCGTAGGTCATCGTAAACAAGATTTTCTTGTAAGCGACGTGAAAGAAGAAACCGTGCCGACTCCTTACGGTGCATTGGCTATCTTTGTTTCGCATTAATCTATTTAATTCCGCGTTTTAAAACGAACCGTTAAACCAGTGTCTATTTTTATCGGGAGAAATTTGAAATACAAAATACGAAGCTTTCTCATATTTCACTTTACGAATTGTTTACATTGTTGATTTTTAGGAATGTACAAATGAGAACACTAGGTATATATTATTTTATAAAATATATCATAACGTTTATATAAAGAAAATTTAATAGATAAATATATTTTTAACGTTAATTACGTTAAAATAATAGAAGAGTATATTTTCTAGTATAATTTGTTGAGTGAATTTAATAATTTATAGGATATATAATAATACGATAAATACGTCATAAAATGAACTTTGTGAAGTATATTGAGGAAGATCAATATCGAGATTAGCTTTGTCTTCATTATCTTGAAAATACAAGCTCGTGATGCACTGTAGTTTGGTTTATCCAAGTGTCACGTTGTTATTTATTTGACGCGTCTTAACGGTAGCATTTCTGCTAAATAAAAATTTGCGAGAGGATAAGTTTGTTCAATGACATATTTTCTTTTCGTCTATTTATTAGAAAGGAGATAATCGAGATCGACGGATGCAATGGCGAAAGACTCACGTAGACTAGAAATAGCATGTGTTTTTCGCTGCTCGATTCTAAGAATCTTCCATGAAACATGAGCCGTCGCGATCGCGATCTCTCGATCGGGAAATAAGCGTAAGCGAGTCGATAGAAGAAAAACGATATTTCTTTGGTGGCAGAGAACCAGCCATCCTCCCTTCAGTCAGTACGATACCACTCTTCCGTTCCACCCTTGACGTGCACGTGAACGCGTCACGCACAATAAATGCGAAAGAAACATGCGTGATTCACGTTGAGGATGAGAGAGAGAGAGAGAGAGAGAGAGAGAGAGAGAGAGAGAGAGAGAGAGAGAGAGAGAGAGAGAGAGAGAGAGAGAGGAACGAGAAGGAGGACGAGCCAAATCGGCTTCGTAACTCTCGTAGAAACGAGAAACGAGAATAAAATTGTACCGAGCCTCGTGATGCGCGTCCGTCCATCAATAATGCAATGCAACGTGGAGAAAATGCGGCGCATTCTTCCGTGTAAAAAAGACATGGTGCTTTTTTTCTACGTCATTTTTCATCCTCTTCACTGAGGCAACAACAACAACACCAACGACGGTAATGATGACGATGAGAGAGGGAGAGAGAGAGAGAGAGAGAGAGAGAGAGAGAGAGAGAGAGAGAGAGAGAGAGAAATGCAAGTACCTACGCGAAGCTCTTCTTAGAATCGTCACCAAAGATTCGAGTCTTATGTCGATCGAGCCGGTTATCGGGTGCTCGTTGGACAATTAAACTTTCCGTTTGAGTGTTTTATACATAAAACATAATCATCGCCGTCGGTTCTTGAGAAATCAGGAAGAGAATCCTATCGTAATATTCTGAGCACGTGCATCTTTCCTCCCTCCACAGGTACTCCTGCATCGACGCAACTAATCCTTCCTTTCTTTGCAATCCCATCTCTTGGCTATCTTGGCTTACTCGAAATGACTTCTCGAGTAGTTTCTATGAACGAAGTAAGAAGGATGGAATACTACGTAGTTTATTTAGTAAGTTTATCGTCGAAAAAGGATAGAATAAAGGAGCAACGTTTTAGCTTTCGTTAAATTTATTATTCATCTTTGACGCAAGAACTCTTTGACGTAAGAGACCATTCGCATAGTTTTCCAACAAACAACGCGGTATAAAGTGGGAAACAACATGTTTTTGGAACTATTTCGTGTCGACCTTATGCGAAAAGGTTTATCGTTACGCTGAATTGCAGATTGTTTTCGGTTTTAATGCGCGACCCGCATAATATAAAATATTACGAACGAATAAAGATAGAACGATAGAGAAACTCAATCTCTAATAATAACTTGTACGATGGTTAACGAACGATTTCGAAAATTTACTCTTGTAATCCTTTCCTTTTTGTTTTCTTTTTTCTCTTTTCTTTTCTTTTCTTTTTTAGTGGATAATCATCGCTCTCAACAAGAGATACATATGTATATTGCGAAAAGTACGGAAACGAAGGATTCTAGAAGAACCATTTGGAACGGTATATCGTGCGTTGCCTTCTGAATAAAGTTTCATCGAGTTTCCGTTGAGTTAGAGGCTGTTACAAAAGTTCACGGACCGATGGCTCCGTAATAACGCAATCATCGAGATTCACCGTTAAGGGAAAATTATGCGCCACGATTTCTCTTACTGCCCGTCGTTTCTTTTCTCTTAAAACGATTCATTCATATAACTCTTAAGAGAAAGATATTGTTGAGATAAACAGGTCGATGTGCATAGAGAGTAAGGAAATAGAAGAAATTCGAAGGAAATTTCAATCGACGAAAGAAAAAAAAAAAGAAAAACAGGAAAAATACCTGCTTGGATTAACCAATGTGGTTCGTGGAAAGTATTAATGATAAAAGTCGTGAAAAGAAAAAAAAAGGAAAGTACGGCAAGATGGTTGAAAGGATGGGGTGTGGTGTGGTATGGTATGGTTGGATGGAGGGTGAGGGATGAGGGGTGAGGATCTCTACGATAAGGAAAGAAAAGGAACGAGTGGTGTCGACATGCCACGGTAAGAAGCAATTTTCACGTGCGTCCGGGTAATTTTCAACGAAGCGAGCCGCGTCAAGAACGCTTAGAAACGCGGAGCGCCGGCGCCAATTCTTCGCTCGTCTTCTTCATTTTCGTTTTCCTTTTCCTTCTTGGCACGATCCTCCTTTTGCAATGGCTCGACTCGATAACCGCGTGTACCAGAGCCACGGCATGCAACCTGCCTTCTATTACCGGAGCCAACAGCCGTGTAGACGTTTACAACGGGCTTCTTCTACTCGTTTCTTCTTCTTCTTCTTCTCCTTCTTCTTCTTTTTCTTCTTCTTCTTCCTCTTCTTTTTTTTTCTCTTCTTCTTCTTCTTCGCAAGTCGATCTCGTCTGTACCAACGGTAACATCTTTTTCATCTCTTTTATTCTCTTTTCGTATGTAAAGAAATGATAGAAGCATGTATTATTATATGCCATCACCAAAATTGATTAAGGAAATTTGAATGTTTTTATTGAAAAATTTTTTTCCTTTTTATTATATACCATCACCAAAATTTATTAAGGAAATTTGAATGTTTTTATTGAAAAATTTTTTTCCTTTTTATTATATACCATCACCAAAATTTATTAAGGAAATTTGAATGTCTTTATTGAAAACAATTTCTTTTCCTTCATTCGTACATCTTCAATATACGTATAAACCTATCTACCTAGGCGTGTAATCTTTTTCGATGGATCGTACGTTTAATGTTAAGTTTCTAGATAAATTCATTGTTTGATGTTTTCTTTTCTTTTTCTTGTTTTTTTTTTCTTTATATATATATATATATATATATATATATATATATATATATATAAAACATCTCTGTTCACGACCGAATCAATATAATTCGAGGCTAGGTGGTGTAACTTAGGCGACGAACCGTGCAAACAAGTGGTTTTCATTGACTATTTCTCTATTGCTGAAAGCAAAGTATTTAAAAGAATAATCCTGGAAAAGGATACACGGGATTTAACCTGTTTGTATCTACCAAAGAATCCATAAGAAGAATCTATGTTCTAAATATAGCTACTGTAATGAGAACCATAATCTATCTCTGGCAATAGGTGGTAATTGGCTAGATTCTTGGCTATCACGGCCAACGACAGGCTCTTACGCGTCTCCCGTAAAACGCGTCTTTGATTCCTCTTCTTCTCGAGCGAACTCGAACGAAGGCTTCGGGAACCGTGCCAACCGACCACCGTCAGGATCATCATCATTATCGTCAAGATCTCGTCATCATCATTATGGTTCGCGTCCTCACCGAGCACGTAGACGAGAGCAGAGCAAGAAACTCGAATATACTTTTTATTTTTCTTTCTTTTTCTTTTGTTTTCTTTTGTTTTCTTTTATTTTCCGTACAGCTCCATCTCAAGCGTAATATAGACGAGAACGCATGCGTTCGTCTATATTTAGCTCAAATTATTGTTCCGAGGAAAGTTTCTCCGTGATTATGCGTAACGAGCGATCAAGAAGATCGATCCTAAAGGAAATCGACCTAACCGAACACGCTCCTCACAGACACGCTCGGTTTAATCCGAGTCTTATGCTTCTGAAGCATTCCGTTATACCTTTCTACGAGAGAACAAACCGTTTTTCTTATCTACGGAAATACATTCCGTACGATCGATCTTGGAAATTGGATCTCACGGAAATGCTTTTCCGTTCTCGGGTATCGCGCCTTCGAGCTAGTGCTGTTCTCTCTCTCTCTCTCTCTCTCTCTCTCTCTTTCTGTCTCTCGAAAAGACCGAAGAATTCGTGGTCTTTGGCTTGTACTACCGTTCGATGAGGATCGGCCTTGGGGAAGGTCGGACCTTGACCGCGCTCGCCTAAATAAGGTAAACGAGAGGAGACGAGAGTTCCTCTCGAAAAACGCGCGCTTTCTCATCGTGACAGTCTTGATTTCTCGATGTATTATAGAAACTAACATTCTGTGTGGTCAGGGACCACCGCAGTCTATGTTTTTACACGTATCATATGTAATTTATATTAACGGCTAATGCTACTGTAAATATTTGTAGACATGTTTTGATCATTTCGAGCATGACATCTTTCATGATGTTCTTAATTTTCGTTAGTTACTTTATTTTAAAATCATAAGTCAAATCGAATCGAGATTACTTGTGAAGCCTATTTACTGAAAGTAACTTTATTTCTTTATATTAATTTCACAGATCTATATGTTTTGTCGTTTTGACAGTAGAACGGTTATACATAAATAGATTTTAATATTGAATGTAAAGATCCAAAAGGTTTCTTTAATATTGCAAACAGTTTCGAAGATAATCGTTTGTTTCACCTTTTGATATGTCGACAATATAAGAAACTATCTAACTATCTAAGGTCGTGGGTAAAAATAACTATCGTCTCGTAGGATTGCGATAGATTCATAGTTAATTATCTTCAATAGCTCTGGGCTCTTTAAAGAAATGTCCATTAACATTTAATGGCAGATCACGTGATAAAAAGGTATTTACAAGACCTAGCGTAGACGTGTATTATTTTCTTTTTTTCTTTTCTTTTCTTTTCTTTTTTTGTTTTTTAATTTCGAATGTATCAATGATAGTTGCCCAATTTTCACAGGGTGATGTTGAACGTTGCGCAAAACATTCTGTCGATCTTTGTTCGCGATTTCGTTCGGGAGAGGCCGTGCCTGCCAGCTCGAAATTTACCCGAACGATTACGAATGCGAAACGGACACGATAGCATCGATTAGCTTACAGAATGTGAACGCATCGAAGCGCTCGGCGAAATGCGCGGCGAAAAGATATTCAAATATAGTTCCGAGGTAATCGATCTATCGTTTCGGCCTGTTTGTCCAATGATTTTCGCTTTCGCTTTGTAATTTGATATAGGTATTAGAAAGGAAGAATCATTTTGTTAAAAATGAATTAATCCTTTCATGTTCACATACACACGCACGCGCGCACACACACACATATGCACGCTGCACGCATGATGCACGCAAATCACACACATGCGTATATATGAACGAAAATCCAGACGCTAATTTGTAGACATTTTCGTTTCGACAAAATGTCAATATTTTTAATAAAATTAAAATCAATATTTCTATTATGTTAATTTTAATTTCTTAATGTTAATTTTGCAGATATTATTAACGATAATATATATTTTTTTTAGAGAAAAATAAAATTTGTAAAAATTATGTACACGAGATGGTTAATTTATGCACATGAGAGGGTCTTCCTTTCTCTTTTTTTTTTTCTTGTCAGTAATCGTAGACCTCGAAACTCATTTCTCGCTGAGCACGTGGCTCTCGCGCGCTCTCCGAAAAATTTGTTCTCCCCGCAAGTATGGCTGTCTCCATGGACGTGTATGTGTGTGCGCGTGTGTGTATGCGTGTGCGTGTCCCGTGCATATGTATGTCAACGCTACATCGATTCCGTGCTTCGAACACAAGCAGGAGCACGTGGTTGGATTCCCGATCTGTTCTCATGGAAATTCCCGTAAGTTTCTCTACGGAGCGCGCGCGCGCGCGTTAGCCTGGAAGGTCTCTCGTGGAGCTTAAAAATAACTATACTTATACTTCGACATATACTTTTCTCGTCTTCCCGAACGATAGCGAAATCGCCTTAATGACACATTTAATGGCGGAGTTTCGGAAGCGTACGTGTTTGGATTGAAATTTTTCATTCCTCCCCTTTCGAACTTCGTAATAGTTCAAAGACACCGATGATTACGCGATTGAAACTACAAAGGACTGCCGACAGATAGAGATAAATAGATATTCAGATTTTCATTTCATTAGCATCGTCATAGTTGTTTAATATATCGGATGCATACCATAGAAATTATCGATGATCGGCCTTCCATTTTACAGTCTTATCAGTTAAAATGTTTTTACAAGATTTCTTTGTTGTCACATTTAAAATATTAAAAGTATATTTCTCGTAACGGTAAGAGTTAACTGTCTATTGAAAATTATGAATATTATGATAATACAATTGGTCTTTTATATTTTTTTATTTACAAAAAGATTATTAATCAATGAAATTGATTCGTACAATATTCGTTCGGTAGTCGTGCTAATATAAGGCCTTTCGAAGGTCATTCAACGATCGTTCGTAAAAATATAATCACTTTGATTTTCACCTTGGCAATAGTCGAGTCTATTGACATCCAGTGCGCGCATCAACGAACGAACGCAAAGACCGTGCGGAGCGATTTAAAGTTCCTCGCTTCTAATTACGCGGGAATATTTCCTAATCAGTGCAGTTTCACCGGCGCCAGGCCGCCACGGTCGACATCGTTTTGGCCACGCCAACCACGTACACTACACGTACACACCACGCCTCGTTCTACAGTCGATATTCGCTTTACCGATTTTCCAGCGTGCGAGGAATCCACTTCGAAAGAACTTTTCTCGATAGTAAGAGCGTATTGTTAGAACCATTCGAACATTCTGGAAATGATCGTTCGATCGAATCTCTTTTGTTCATTAACTAAATCGATACGATCGATATTAGAATAGATCGGAATGGTTGAACCGAATCGTTAATTCTTTCTAACAATATTTAGTTAAATTTGAATTTATACACTCATATATTTGTATTTTTTAAGTTTTATTTTCACGTTTTTACTCACAGTATAATTAATTATTTAATTAGTTCATATTCGAAGATTAATATTCGTTAAGTACAAATTCGGTAAAAAGTTCCTCAATGATTTTGAATCCAATAACCAATGACTTTGGTTATTCTTTTTTGGGAATTTTTTAGACTAATTTTTTCTGGACTGTACAAAATGTTCCTAGTATTTTGTAAAACTGTAACTGTAATAGTATTCTATAAGATATACCATAGTGTTCTGTAAAAAAAGAATATTTAGAAATATAGCACGTTCCATTGTAACGTAGGTTCGTATAACACGGTCGAAAGATTGTAATTTGTGTTCGTACAGTAGGGTAACAAAAATGGCTTGTATAACACGGTATACTAGTGTCCCATCTATTATAACTTGACCACTCTCTCCATGTTGTTTGTGATACCAGTCGTACGTTATGTATTCGGTAGCCGTCGACCAAAGTTAACGCTTGTATCGTGTAGATTAAAGTTAAGTGTGCTTTGAAGGAATTAACAAAATATACGGATAATTTAGTTGTTTATTATTTTAATGATCTTTAGAAATTCATTTGTTCGTTTATGGCTTCTGTAATAAAGAAAAATGTTGAAATGATAAAAAATTTACACTTTTTATGGCGAATCTTTACTTCTTTTATAAACATGAATTTCCAAATGCATATATACTTCATATATGTATAATCTGTAATTCATGTAAAGTAGAATGTATACTTCCTGTTATACGATTTCCTGTACTTTTCCTGGAAGAACGGAAATTAGTTGTAAGAAGACACAAATTCATATATCCGGTCCTGAAAGTATTCTATTGAAAGATCATAGGTTATTTAAATGATTAAGGTCATAGTTATTTAAATGAAATGATTTAAGCGTTCCAAGTCGTATATTTCTCTTTTTGAAATATTTTGAAATTTGTTATTAGAATTGTATAAAAACTATTTTTCTGTAATGACAAAAGTAGCAAAAGTTTTTGAAAAATAATTCTTTCACGTAATTTGAAAATTTGTTGTTCTTTTAATATTTCAAATGATTTACGGAAATCATTTTCGTAATCACCGGTTAGAAATATCCAGTGGGGTGGGCGAGATTGCGTTGTGCAGGACCCTTAAGGACCCTTATGGACTATCCGGAAGGACAGGTTTTCTTCGAAGGATGCTTTCCAAGTTGGACGTAGAGTGCGTAGAAACGAGGAGGAGAGCTCCGTTTATCTCTTTTTTTACTTTCGTTCCGACCTTGCCAGCCGTGCAAGGACCTTCGCGTTTCTTGACCCCAAAGAGCATCGCTCATCCTACGGCTCGACGTCGCATCAGTATACAAGCATCGTAACCCCTCGTCTCTTCTATCCTCCCTTTGACTTTTCGTTCTGACACAAGACGACAGAGCTAACCAATCTCGTGGAGAGCTAACCACCCTCGGCAAACGAACGTCTCCTTTCTTTTTCTCTTCTTTTTCTTTTTTCTTTTTCTGCGAGCGACTCGCTTCAACGCGACTCGCTTTCTCTTCTTGTTTCTTTCGTCTTCTTCTCTTTCCTTCTTTTTCGTTTTTTTTTCTTTTTTCTTCTTAAGCTAAGTCATGTTGCGTGTCGGATTTGGTTTTATGAGGACACGAACTTAAGTTCGTCTTCGAAGAGTATACGTGTCTTCGTATGATTAAATGGACAAGTAGAATTAGTATTTTAATCTTAAAAAGAAGGAAAGAGAAAGAGAGAGAGGAAAAGACAAATTTCTACGAGAGAAAAACAGGATAGAAGAGAGGTGTCTCGTTTTCTTGGCGAGTTCGAAGGAATTAAGAAAAAACCTTAAGCACGTATTTATTTCTTTTTGGTGGTTGGGGTTGTTCGATGTTTCCGCAAGGAACTCGTTTTACGATATAATATTTTGATATAACTTTACAGAAATAGAAGCGGTTACGATATCTGTATTGATAATGTTGATATTTTGATATAACATTTTGATATAATAATAATAGTAGAAATTGTAATATTTGTAATGATAACGTTAATATTTATAGTAAGAATGACAATAGTAATATTATTAATAATTAATATTATATTTAATATTATATAAATTAATAACAACATAATTACTAATAATAACAGTAATTACATCATTAATAATAATTATAATGAAAATTACAGTGAAAATGGTAATAGTAAATCGTTTACAGTATAACATAGTTTTATATGGAATTAATATATGACGACATTAAAAATAGTGATTAGAATCGCGAAATAGAACGTAACAGTCGAGATAATCGATTCCGGAAAGCCTCGTCTCCTTCGGCAATTCGTTAAAAAATTCTTTGAACCCTTCACCGTCCATCCTTCTTTTTCTTCTTTTTTCTCTCCCCACGCTTTACGACGTTACATTTCTCGTTTCCGCGAATTCTTCAAGGATACGTTGGACGCGGTCAGAATTATAAGCTATCGAGTAGAGTTTTGTCGAGAGTCTCGAATCGTTCAATCCCATCGCTATGCACAGTGTCGAGTAAGACGGGCGCACGTGCTCGGACGCTTTCTCAATTAGCGTCGATTTACTTGCTTTAGCGTGTGTTAGTGGGATTAAGTAACCGATATCTCTCTTGACTGGGAGTCCAGTGTCAATGTATCGTCAGCTTGTCGCAGAGCACATCGTCGTTTTATACATTGCACCGTCTCCAAATGAATTTTCACGGCGTCTCATAAATTAACAACCCTATCAGGAATATCTCGTTAAGTTACCAGTAGCCTCATAAAATGGCGCGAAAATAAACATAAATTCGTCCCCGATGGTAATTTACTTTCGTGAAATTCTTCAAAACTTTAAAATAGGTATTATACCTATTCGAGATATTATTATCGTTATTATTATAATCGATACAAACGAATTTATGTTTACGATCTGTCGACGTTCATTTTATTCGTTTCCTCCTGTTTAATTCATTCGTAGGAACGCCTCTTTCGAGAATTTTCTTCACATTGGACTTTCTTTCGAGGCGTCTCACATCTCTCGACGACTTCCGGGACTTGGATATCTTCACGGCTGGCGCCAAGCGTCCGTTTTCAATTTTATTTCTTCGTCGATCCCAGTCGCTGGCTGATCGTTCCCTCGTAATTGGCCCGTACGATGGACGCGAGCGATTCCTGGGATGGCTCTTCTCTTTCATTCTTTTATCGATAATCACTACTACCACGTCTCTAAACGTTCTTTGCTTCATTAAAAAAAAAAAGAAGATAACAAAAAAATAAAGAAAGAAAAAAAAGAATAAAAACTCCATCGAATATACGCGGATGGAAACGATTGTTCCGATTAAAATTCGCTTTTCGTTTAAATAAGTAAGAGTATAAATCCGTGAGACAAGAAGTAATCGGAATCGAGCGGTAGCAGGAATAAAAGATTTTTCGTTTGAAAGTCGCCGGCCTCGAACGGAGAACGAAGCTTACTTCGATCGGAATGATTGCAAACTTTTGTCATTCTTTCAAAGTGTAATGTAAATGTAAATTATCAGTTGCACGTATTTTCTACGTTGATTGGATGGATGTAATGTTAAAAATTATACTCATAAATTCAATAAGGATAATATTTGTCAAGTTTATACATTGAAATATTTGCTACTAACAAATTTTAATTTTATTATTAAATATTTATTATTAAAATTTGAACGACTTATTATTAAAATATTTGATCTAATCGGTATACGTTTGACCGTCAAATGTACGATCTAACAGATAAATTTATGTGTTCGAATATATTTTCGGATAATAGAATAATAATTTATCTGTTTGCTATTGAATTTTATAAATTTTAAAGAGAACCAAACGAAACACTTGAATAATTTATATTCAAATTTATATGTTATTTTACGATATTTATTTCTGACCGCATAATCATCTAAATTATTTGAAGTATTTATTATATGTATATGTCTGTGAATTTGTATTTCCTTTTGTCAAAATCTGAAAGAATATGAATCAACATTTTTCTAGAACCGTGCATACTTCGAAACTCGGAGGAAACGTCTTCATAATCGTTTCCGTTGAATTCATTTGCTTCTTGGATATTTTCTGAAATATTTTAATGTCGATTTCATAGACTATTTTTATCTATTTACATATATATTCATTTATTTGTTTCACGACGGTAGTCATTACGCATATATACAATATAAAATATTTGCATATGTATAGAGTGTGCTTGAATGATGATAGTCATTCAAAGATAATAATAGCGTAAGAAGTAGAAGAAAATAAAACTGATAGAGTAAAAAGTATAAAGAAATATACAAATATATGATATTGAAATTAAAATAATGATAGAGTAAAATGTAGGAGAAAATAAAATTGGTATTGATAGTTCTTAAAGTATTGCTGAACATATGTACGATGTAATTTATTTTGATTCTTACAAAATGTAGTATAAGGAGTAGAAAAGAAATAAAGGGAGTTATATCGATTATTGCATAAAATATAGAAATTCTTTAAAAAAAAAAAGAAAAGGAAAAAAGAACAATAAGAATAAGAAATTTTATGAAAAAGTACGTAAGACGTACTGTTTGTATTAACTTCTTCTGTGATACGTAAATAAAGATTAAAAAACTACTTATCAATAGTAAATAATTGAAGTCATTATTTAATGTTTTAAGCATACAAATATTCTCACATACAATTAATCTCTTTTAGCTTGTTGATAGCGTATATTAAGCAAATTTATCAGATATGTATACTCATAACGGGCTATAGTATATTATTTATGGTATAAAAAATATATCAAAAAAAAAACTATGCTGGAATCACCAAATAACAAAATGTCAAATCAATAAATTATGGTTATTTGCCGATTAAATCACTGACGCGTACGTTGACGTAGGAATAAGTAATGTTTTATTAATAAACAGTAATATATTAATGATAATATTAGAGAAACTTGTCATAAAGTGTTTTGTCAAAAATTATCGAGTATATATAGTATTTTATTAATAATTTAGTCGATCCAGAGATACGGAATGATTAATCCTAATCAAATAAAATATAGAAATCCTTCGCATATATATATATATATATATATATATATATATATATATATATATATATGAGTCTGTTCTACAATGAACACTGTTATAATAGAGAAAAACATTACGTTACTCGCGTTACGAACTTATAGTTTTGTAAGAAAATACTGTTGGATCTTGGGACAATAGAACATTTTGATGATATAAAATTCGGATAATGAAAATTCTATCGTAATTGGTATCAAGTAACGACTCGAACTATGTGGAAGATCGTTTGATCGAACGAACATAGAATTTCCAAGGATGTTTCTTCGGCGTTGAGTCAGTTTTTACATTAAGGTCATTACCTGTACCTGTTACTACTTGTCTCCTCTTTGACGAGAAAGGAGTAAGATCTGTGGCGTCAGCGTCGATATCAACGCGTCTCAACTTTTTTTTTCTTCTCCTATAACAGATCGTTTTTCAAAGGAATAGCGAACTCGTCTATGGCACAACTATGCCTCGAGTTATTTGATAACAGGCCCCGAGGAAGAGTTCTCGTTTCTTCTAACTTTTTTATTTATATACCAGGAGGAAAGAGTATCAAAGAGGAACGATCCAGACTTCGTTATGGCTATGTAAGCCGACATAGAACGCGGCCGTTCTGATCTAACAATAAAAAGATGCCCTCGAGAGAAATTACCGAGTTCCCGTTAGCCTATCCGATATCGATCGACCGTACCTACGATGCTCTACCGTACTCGACATGACTTTTAAGATCGTTTTTGCTGGCCCGAGGACGGTCGTTAATGTGTCTCCCGATAGAATCCAATCTACCTTGCTTTGTAAACTCCACGACTCACAGTGTTTCGCTCAATGGACAGAAATCATAGACTCCGTGTGTAAGATGTATTAAATTTTAAATCGTGAAATATTAGTAACGAAACGTAGTTTGCTAAATATTACTTCAATTTATTGTTAAAATTGAAGCGTCAATTTTTTATGCAGAAATTAGTCCATTTTTTTCAAACACTGCTTTTTCACTATTGCTTTAGTTTGATTTTTATAAATCTAGTTTAGTAATGTAGTACTTTTTTAAAATTGAAGAATAATTTTAATGGAGTAATAATAAATTTTCTTAATTTTTTATATAGAATTTTCATAAACTTCGAAGGGACTTTTAAGAAAAGTATCAAGAAGTATCTCCAAATAATGAAAAAATATTTTTCATTGTTTTTCGTATAATAATTCTGGACACATTGAACTTTACATTAACGTCAAATTTATTTGTTCAGATTTAACCAAAATGAGAAAAATAATCGAAATCATTATTTGTTATTAATACGTTCAATCCTTAGGTCTTTACTAGATGCAACTACAATCGCTGCACAATGGACTGAATTTACTGATATTTTAACAAAAAATCAATTTTCTCTATCGATATCTACCAAATTTTTATTGTTTCTTAAATATCCATGAATCTTTGAATTGTTGTTGTAACGAACAAAGAAATTTATAAAGACAAAAATTTATTTAATACTAGAGGAATTGCATTACGTAGAATTATAAGACACATGTCCTTAATCCGATTCAAACTTAATATAATAAGTAAATGTAATTTCTTCTATACTTTTATATACTACGTACTATATAATTAATTATAAAAAATAATTAAACAAAACACTTTGTATGACGCATTCGAATGCCCAAATATGTGAAACACTGTGAGTCGATCTCGTTCCTTATAAAATACAACAAAATTTACGGAGTCACGATGAATTATTGAATGTATTATCATTGGATGATAAAGTATTTCTTTTTACAAATGTGTAACTTAACACTTTAAAGATAACAGTTTTTCTTTAAATTTTCTTAATAATTTCTTTAATAATTTTCTTAATAAAATTTACAATTTAATAATATAATTAATTATTGATTAATTATTTACTAAATAATTAAATAGTAATAGTAAAAGTAATTGCTTAATAATTTAATTATTTATCAATTTCATAATTTTCTTAATAAAATAGAATTTAATGTGACTCCTTGTGTTTTTGTATGTGCTGATTTATTGTATTTTTTGTATTGTGAATTCGATGATAGGGATGCGTTTAGGATTACTGGAAAAAGGGGTGTAGCAAAAGTACGAAGGAAGGGAAATGTGGCGAGGGAAAAATCGTAAATGTTGAAAAGTAGATCTTCGATAAGTATGTTAGAATTACAGCAATGACGATAATAATAATAATAATAATAATAATAATAATAATAATAATAACAACAACAACTATACTGATAGACCCAACACTGCAGCAAAAATCATATATTAAATATTGGCAATAAAATATTAACTTGGGAAAATGGTACACCATATTACAAATACAATCCTGAAAATATATCGACTTGAGAGCAAAAGATAAAAATTATAGAGTAACAGGACAATTTACACCGACGGAACGATCGTAAATATTATACCAGACATCGCATTAATTAATAAAAAAGAAAAAAAATCCTATTTGACAGATATCGTCGTATTAAACGACACAAATGAGATAGGAAAACAACAAAAACAGGAAAAAATCAGTAATAATCAAGACAAAAGAAATACTGCAAGTAATATTACTCATACAATGAAAGATATAACAACGAAAAATTTCATGGATCATCTTAGAACATTACGATTAACACGATAGAAAAATGTAAGTGATACAGACATCAAAAAATTGTTCTATACTAAGAATAGTAGCAATAATCAGGAAAACAATACAACGATTATAAAATGATATGTAATTTGCTCGAAATCTGTCACATTGTCATAAAACCGCAATGCGTGAGAAGTTACACTGATAATGATAATTATAATAATAACAACAATAAAAATATATAATAAGAAAATAATGATAATTATGATTATGGTGAAAGTAGCAATATGAGACAAGTGGAGTGGAACCTCCATTCTCGTATTCCCGAAGGACGTGTTTGATTTATTACTCACGATCTTACAATAAATTTGCATTTGTTGACGACGAAAATAATACGGAAATATTAATGGAACCAGTTCAATCAGCACCATGACGAAATTTACGACGCTGATACTCCAAGTGTTGAAATAATAAAATCCTCCTGCGTCATGGATGTCTTTGTGCTTCTTAAGACTGCTCACGAACGCAGAAAAGTCGTACTTACTTACGTCTTTCGAGCTCCGATTGTTTCTAGGCCGACACATATACTATACGTATATATTTCACTCTTTCACGTATATCGTATGCATCGCGCGTGTGGAAGTCCAAGAACGTGGTGTGCGTGTCTCTGTATCTGTAAGTCACTAACATAAGCTAAAATTACCGTGCGCGAAAGTCGCTGTTAGATATCGATAACATTCCACGTTGTGCTCGATTTTGCGAGCAACGCGGATTCTTTATTAATTAACGAAACAATCGATAAATCATTTTCGACATATTTCATTCGGCCTTTCGCGTTTATTAAGGGATTTTTCAATGCCGAAAGATTAACATTTTTTTAACGGAATTATTTTTTTTTGGAAAGGGAGTGGGATAAATTGAAAAATTAATAATTATACGTTGTTATTTGAACTTTTATATATATATAATTTTTTTTTCATTTACATGCAGTTATATATAGGCTTTGTAATCTGCACTCGCATCAATTTTTTTACGATAATCCAAACTCCATGCGCAGCATCCTAATTTCCTGTAGAAACACAAAATTATAAAAATTCCAGTATCGTCTTTTAAAATAGCATTGTATTTAAAGTCCATCGGTTTATTTTATTCTTGTTAATTTTAATTTAAAATATTTTTCAAATAAGTTTAAAAATCTACATTTTAGACGAAAAATTAACACTTTTTTTTAAAATGGTCAATTCTTTTGTTTTTTAAAATTCCAAAATTTCAACAGATTCCCCTTAACTACACTATCGTTTCATAAGGCAATACTGGAATTTGACTAATTTTGTGTTTCTACAGAAAATTAGGATTCTGTTCATGGAACAATAGTCTGCAGATCACAGAGCCTGTATGTAACCAAATTGGGTGGAAAAAAATTTGTTATACGAATCAAACATGTAGTAACAATGTGTAAATATTGGTTTTTTGATTTGTTTTATTTCCGTCCTGAAAAAAATTTTCAAAAAACGTCAATTTTTCATCTGTAATACTTTAATAATAATTTTTTAAGTGTTTGAGTATAAGGCATTTTCGAAAAAATTTTGTCGAAAAGTGACAAACGACGCGATAACGTTTGTTTCATGTCGAAAAATGTTAAAATGGCGCGATAGCGCGTGTTTTCAACATATGTCGATAGTAACGAGCATATCGTCGATTACGCAATGCGGACCGATGCTCTGGCACTTTTCGACATGAAATGTGAAAAGCGCAATCGCGCTGCGTCGGTATTCGAAAGGTTACAGGGACTTGTTTCTTGTGTTCTCGATACAAAGAAAGGCATAACAAATGATTATTATCTTTAAAAGAGATATTTATTATGAAACTTTTTCGTATCTTTACGTTTTATATTCAAATCTATAATAATTGTAAATGAATTCGTGTGTGTATATATTGGTATGTATGAATGTATTCATTCTACTCTTGAAATGGCTGAATAAATTTTCTTGAAATGAATATATAAAATAGTGATTATATATAACATGTATCTACAAGTTATTTCGGTTTGATTCAACATTCGTTTTGAAATTGGTGATATTATGAAAAATTTTTTAAATTCATAAAAAGTAGCATATGCAATTAAAGTGATAAAGTTGATGTAGAAATACTTAAAATAGTGTTAGTCATTAACTCTATTTTAATTACGTCGTTTGCGTTAAAAAAACAAATATTCTGAGAAAGTGAAACATCTTTGATCGAAAGTCGGTTCAAAGGGCTATATATTTGACTACATAAAATTATTGATTCAGTGAATATATGCGTGTGACTTCTTCGAAAGCGATATGAAAGAATAAATAAAACGCTCCTTTGGGTCGTCTTTAAATACGTGCTTAAAAAAATAAATATTTTTCTTTTCAGGTCTAATGATGGAGTCGGAGAAAAAAATCTTTGAAATGATGAATAAAAAAGCGGCTATGTCGAAGTATTGGATGCCGCTCGTCTGGGCGACTAACATCATCAATAGGGCAAGGAAAGAAGCTTTGATCACCAGTGACCAAGTAGTGCAAACCCTTCTTGTCGAACTCAGCGACATCCGGAAGAGGCTTGGCGCACTGATCGGTTACGACACTGTTTGCGTTCCTCTCGTTTACACTCAGGTGAGTAGCCTCGAATTGAATCCAGCTACGATCCAACTTCCTGGCACGTATGTTGCGAGAAATTGATTTCTTCCGTAAATTCTTTCTTTTTCAGATTTCGTTGTTTGTTTCTTTTTATACATCCGTAATTTTCACTGTAAATGTAAAAAATCCAATTAACAATTTTCTCATTAATTTCAGTTTCGTCTGAATTTGAAAGCTGATCGTAGGCCGTAGAAATATCTACAAGTTGATCTGCAGACTTTATACACATATATATTTTTGTTTGAGTTTAAGAAATATAGTATAATACAGTTCGCAGGAAGCAAAATCAGTTTCTAAATCAAATTACGAAGTGTCTAAATGACACGAAAGAACAAAATTATCGTCTTTCTTTTCGACGATAATGAAATTTTGACGGCATTAATTCCTGTAATAGAAAAACACGTTGAAAATACTCAGAAATATTGTATATTCTTGAACGATTAGAGGTACAAATGTACACGGCGTATCGCGTTACGCATAGCTGTAATTAAATATGAAAGTAAGAAATATCTTGTCTCTCGGAAGCGAATATGTTAAAAACTCTATACGAGAATAAATCTCGGATTTAAATCGTTAATCGTTGACTATTGAACAAAAATGTAATTATCGATTTATCGGCTTATATAATCAATGAATCCGATTTATTTAAGATGCTTTAAAATGATAAAAAATAGTAAAATCTTGGTATCTTTTTATTTTATGTATGTTTTCTGAGATAAAGCGACAGTACTTGTTCTCTGTACTATTAACAATTCGTGTAAGTAGCGGCATTGTCGTACTTATTACGTCGTTGTTTCCCGTCATTGACAGATGTCGAATGTTCGATGCGAACATCTTCATCGAGTTCTGACATTCGTTATTATCGACAGCCATAGCTTCAACGTCGTCAACAGACGATTTATATTACATAATTCTTCTTCGTTGTTGCATCGAACGAATCGCCTGTGTTTTGCGTTTTATCGCGGACATAACAGATCGGCGAGTAACGTAAATAAAATAAATGCATCTTTCTAATTATTCTGTAATCATTCACCGTTCATTAACTCTATACAGAATTAAACGAGCACGTTTTGTTTATTCAGAACTCGCATATCTCGAAACGTTTTACGAACTTGACTCAAGTTCGTTATCCTTTTTAAAAGACTCGTATTTGCATCCCGCGAGTATTTCTGACCCTTTAAACGATGAATTCCCTTCCTGGAGAGACAAACCGCTTTCGTACTCGCAATTAGATGATGTACGCGAATTGTGCAAACATAATTGCTCATCACCTAACGTTCCTAATTGTCGAGCACAAGTGTCATTATTTTCGCACTATTAAAGAGACAGGTTGCTACGTAATTTCGACGCTACGTGAGTCGTGTCAGGATATCAAATTTTTGAGGTATACAAGTGGAATTGTGTGTGATAAATTTTTTTATTACATCAGAGAACAATCATTTCTGTGAATCTTCAGAGTATTTTCCTTTTTTCTTTTTTCTATTTCTTTTTCTTTTTTTTTTTCTTTTCGTTCGTCAAAATTCTCGATAATATATGTCATTTATAATGTCGACCGCATAGATCATGTTTGAATCAAAGATTCTAACTATACAGTAGCGATACAATAGTGGCAGGATAATAACAAGTGTTTAATGTTTGGCCGATACGAAGCAACCGATCATTTGTTTGTTGCTGATAGAAAAGGTTTTACGTATCGATGTACGAACGTTCTTACTTCTCGATAAAGCTTTGCCGTGAGATAAGCAAGACGACGCATTTCGATGTAATCATTTATTTCGTGATTTACGTCGCTGTATAATCGACCATCGGTGGTCGTTAATACTTATACAAGCATAGCTCGAACTCGTTGTAAAACAACGTTTGAGAGTATTCCATCTACAATTATCTACTTTTTAAACTGGTGTTTCTACTTCTGTATATCCTTATATGCATATTTTTTCCTTATTCCTACTACGTGTTTTTCTTACTTATTTATTTCTTATTACAGGACTTTGATTTTGTTTGCGATTTAAATTAATATTTTTCGTCGTTATATCGAATATTTTCGACGATGTCCGAAAATGCAATAAATTTTAGAATCACTATCTACGATTGTTTCGTTTTAGTTACATTTTGGACGAGATAGGTATATTTTCATCGTTCCCGGTGAAATTGCAAGAAGGTTACGCGGTAACAGCTTTGGCTCCGCAACAGCGTGCCGTCTAATGATACGTTTACAGAACAGTTTAATGCCTGTTTTCCATGTTCACCATTCACCGTACGCTATTTGCACAACAAGTGTCTTTGATTCTTTCGTTTTTCCAACGATTCTACGTGTCTTCTTGTGAGGCGAAGGCCGATATCAATATCGAGAAAATATATAAATATATAATTACTTTATATAGATTTATTGAAGAAGAAATGCGCCGATTATTTAGTACGGTTCATTATCTATAATCAAGAAAAATAATGAAAGTGTGAGAGATGAAAATAAAAGTAAACGAACGAATTTGCATGTCGTTGATTTATTTTACAAATCGATTTTGAGGCTGTGCAAATGACAAAGTGTAAAAAGCGATGGTAAGCACAGTTGCCACAGTATGTGCATGAAGGTGATGCACGTTGCATGGTCAAGGTCGACGGGAGAGTTGGCCAGTAATTTTGCGGCGATACGTCACGCCTGCGGGGACCATTTCACGGCGCATTCGAGAGGAATCGGTTGAATCCGTTGTTGTGTACCGCGAAGAACTTTGATTGGTAGCGAACGAATGGCTCGTTTCTTTCCTTTTTTTTTCGCTCTTTGTCTCTCATGTACGTAGAAAGCATATGTTGCTTTTGCATAAACTACCGTTTCCCGATGGCCTTCGTTGCGAAAGGCGTGCGTGTTGTCCTTGATATTCATTCATATCGGGTCGATTCCTTTTTTATACATTCCAGTTGTCAACAAAATTATTGCATTAATATATTTTCTTTTTTTTCTTGTCCTTATCTTTTCTTTTTTTTCCCTTTTTTTTTCTTTTTAATCGTCATAATGTAGATAGATAGTTTGATTGCAAGTCCAAAGTATTCGTAATTCACAAATGATAATATCTGTTTACGTTAATAAGGTGCAAGTGACTTGTTGAAAGATTCCACGAATAAGTATACAAAAGCGAGCATAGAAATAAATGAAGGACTATTAAAATTCGTAGCTTAACATACAACTTTGTACAGTCGTTTGCGTTTACGATGTCTCGAGATTATTAATGCGTGACTGTGTTTGCCTTTCAGGTAGTTACGCTGTCGCTTTACGCGTACTTCTTCTCGGCTCTACTCGGTAGACAGTTTATCGAACGCACTGAAGGGGGTGGTGGGAAATACGAGGAACCGGACATGTATTTTCCTTTTTTCACGGCTCTGCAGGTATAAAATACATAATAATTAGATCAGAGTGTGTACAGTGAGTGTAAAAAGTATTCCGTAATGTTGGTATAATTATTTATAAACATATATTTTCTATACGTAATATATAAATTTGTGTTTAACAACTATTATCGTTTATTTTAACGATATGGGAACAAATTTGAACAATTTAATTTTAATGTCCGTGAACAAAATAAACGTTATCACAAACGCATTCAAAAAACTTTGAATAGAGCATATACTGGGTAATAAAAATTAACTAGTTGTAACTTTAAGAATTATTAATGAATTTTAATTATTTTTCTTTTATTTGTTACAAATAGAAAACTATTTTACTTTAAAAATAGCCGTTTTTACGTTTAATATAAGCGTTAAGAGACTTCCTTAAATTTTTGACGATGCTCGCATGCTCTTGTATGATTATTCCAAAGCCTTTTTAAATTGTTTCACTATAACGTATTTCGAATAGGGGAATTTACTCATCCAGAATTTGCACCACACAGAACAATCCATAGAATTTGAATCAGAGGAGTTTGAAGGCCAAATATCTTTATGCTGTAAATCTCTGGAAACGATTCTTCGGAGAGCGTAATCGATAATTTTGCTTCATGTGCAGGTGTTCGATCATGCTGAAGGATCCAATGCCGATTTCCATAATATCCGCCTACGAAAGATCTATTCAAAATAAATTACAGTGGGAAAAACGTAAAAATACTTTGGAAAAGACTTGACGTGAAATAATCGTGAAAGAGTGTGCGTAGATCGTCAAAAACTTTCAAACTTATCTTATTGCTTGTATTAGATATAAATGTGATCATTTCGAATATGTGTTATAAAATATAATTTTCTATTTGTGTTATTAATTAATAAAAAAGAAATTAATTAATAACAAAACAAACTAAAATTCGTTGATAATTCATAAAGTTATAAGCTCGGGAAGTTATCAGTATGTTTATGTTTATAAAAAAATTATATTAAATATACGAATACTTGGGACACTCAGTGTAATATATGCGAATGTTCCTTTGTGTAATAAATAAATTTGCGATTTGTTTTTAGTTCTGCTTTTATGTCGGATGGTTGAAAGTAGCCGAAGTTCTTATCAATCCTTTCGGCGAGGACGACGATGACATCGAGTTAAATTGGCTAATAGATAGACACATTAAAGTAAGTGTAAAATATTTCGAATATATTTTATTTTATTTAATTCGATGCGAGCTAAAGAAATCCTTTGATTAGGCTGGTTACATGATCGTCGACGAGATGCACGAAGAGCATCCTGAACTATTAAAAGATCAATATTGGGACGAAGTGGTTCCTCGAGATCTTCCATATACAGTAGCGAGCGAGCAATATCGACGGGAAGAACCAAAGGGTTCAGCGGAACATTATAAAGTAAAGGGCAGCGATGCTCTCTACGCTAACGTGATGATGGGAACACAAATCCATAGTCACGTGCAGCATCGCAAGGTCCATCAGGATGACATGTATGCAGATTATGTGAGTGTAATTGAATATTCGAAATGTTTTCATTAACCAAATGTTTTTTTTACGTTGTACATTATTTCCTATAGACTAAACTTAAAGATTACATATTTTATATTTATATTATATTATAAATATTATATATTTTGTAGGAAAGCGTAGACACACCATTAGTGGAGCGAAGAAAGAATTGGCTTCAACGACAAATCACGCGAATGGGTTCTGTACGTAGTTCATCGACTACGTATAGTAGTGGAGGAGGTTTCTTTGCACGAAATCGTCATAACAGCGTGTACAGTAGTCCTGAAACAGGAGGCTTGCCAACGACAGCTAATCCGAATTTGAAAATGTCACTATACGACCGTCTCGTAGGTCGTAAAAGTATCCGTAGTCAACGAATGGGTAGGCAAGGTGTGTATTTTACGTAAAAGACGACGCACTGTAACGACAAAATTTTCGTTGTTACGTATCTTATCGTCGAGTGATGTAATGTGTCGTTAATTAATCTTTATTGGATATACACGTGCAAAAGAAAAAAGAAAAAAAGATAACGTCGATGAACTTTATCATTGACTTCGCAGCAACGAGCATAGTTGGAAGCATCTTAGCTGATGACATTGCAGCTTCTTGTTTTTACGAATCATTCACCATAACGCAGCGTTAATTTTCAAACCACTCAAAGGACAATAACGCGTCTTTGCGTAATCGCTCTAAGACTCGTCTCTTGTATATCTTAGCATTGTCCCGACGCGAGGAACGAGTATTATGTTGTTGTAACCAGACCATTTTAAACAACACCGTCGAGAGAAATATCGAACGATTTAATCGCAGAGGCAGCATGAAAATAATCGAGGAAAGCAAAAATTCGCGAATTTTCTTTATGTTTGATTCCTTAGTTCCGTGAACGCGCGAATTACGCAATGCGTACACCCATACGACCTTGTATAACCTCATCGATTTCCGCAATTACTTGCCACGTGCTTCGAAAGAAAAAACTCGAGGCCTTGTGCTTCTTTCTCCTCTCTTTCCACTCACTTGCTTTGATAAAAAAAAAGCAAAAAATAGAAAGAAATAAAGAAGAAATAAGAATGCGCGATCCGGTATAATCAAACAATCATCCTCGTTCGTTCTACTCTTGAATCGTGACAAGACGGAACACGGAAAGATTATAAGTTTCTTTACTTTGGTCATCGCGCGAAAGCAATAAACATCGAAATAAAACTCGTGGTCATTAACTTTCCTTATAGAATGTTGCTCGTTTCCTAGAAAATGCCTAAGATTCTCGGTTTAATCGAAATTTTGTTCGAGGAAGTGTCCTCGGTCTATACGGAACACGAAGAAAGCTAACTCATTTCTAATCATAGGTACGATGACGAAGTTGAACTCGGTGCCAGTATCCTTGAAGAATAGGCCACGTATACCGACCCCGGACGTGACAAAGGAGGTGGTTGATCGTGAGCAGAGATTGGCGTTGTCGGCGAGCAACACGGCGAACATCGGTGCGGGCGTTGTCGGCGTGATACCGGCGAACGGTCATTATACTACTGACTTACCGGTGGTCCAAGTGGTCCTTTCGCCGATTCAGGAGACCGAAGGAACGCCAGCAAACGCAAAATCGGGAGCAGCTGCTTTGGCACAAGCGGTATTGTCACCGACATTGACTAGCGCCGGTTTGGTAGCACCTGTTACCCTAACGCCAGTAACTATGAGCCAGCTGACGCAGTTAGGCCTGGTCACGACTACGTCGGCTTCTTCGTACAGACCTACAAACATACAGAGCAACAACACGATTCAGGCTACCTTGACAGAGGTCAACACTAGCGAGGAGGAAGGTTCAGGAAGCGGAAGTTCCAGTAGTAGAAGCGAAAGTATCACTGGTCAAGAAGAAAGAAGTACTCCATTAATCGGCGATAATACTAGTCCCGTAATTAGCAACGGAAGTTCACCTACCTTCGATAGTTACAACGATCGTTCTCCGATTCTGATGAATCCAGAGAAACTAGGATATGTCGTAGCTTTACCAACTACACAAGAGAGCCATCTGCAAACCGCGATAGAACCACGTGGCAGAAGATCAGCTTCTTTACCTGGACCACCCGTTATCCAGTTAAAGGAAGATAGAAGCATGTCCTTGCCTCATTCTCCCGGTCTCCAACCGAGAGAAACCCGAGCAGCTTCCGTTTCAAGTAGACACGATAATCCTAACTTAGACAGACTTGCTATAATTTCTCCAAATCATGATTTACGACCTAGGACCAATAGTTTTGGTCATGAACTCATGAGGAACAATCAGCCCCGTAATCAGGAGACTTCGAGGAAGATAAGCAGCGCTTCTTGTAACAATGCTGCGGTTTCAACGGCATCGATTGTACCAACGCAGACGACAGGCTCTCCTAGCAAAAGGGGCGAGGTCTATGTTTGACCGAAATTTTTTCTTATCAGGGTCTTTCGTCTTTCCTCTTTAGGGTCTTCGTGACTACCCCGCTTTCGCGAATTAGAGATCGTACGAGAAGATACAAGATATTTTATATCTTGATCTTCTTTCCCATTCGTCCACTATTGTGATGTTTTTTTTTTGCTTTTTTTCTTGTACATAGTATGACGTGGCAGGAGTCAAACCATCGAAACTATTTCATGGACAAAAGCGTCGATCGCGAGACTGCTTTTTACGGATTCTTTTTTTATTATCATTACTTTCTTTCTCTTTTTTTTCTTGTTTTCTTTTTGATCTTTTTTTTTCTTAGTCATCAAATATGGTTTTTTAAGAAATTTCACTTTCATTCACACGTGGTCTCGCAGATGACGCGTTGATTTTGAAAATGACTTTGAAGATCAAGTCGATATCCTGTAAATACTATCTATTTGTGCATATAAACTCTAGAAACATTCAACGGCATAGTTTAAAATCGAACGAGAACTTTTATAATATAAATAAAAATGAAAAAACACGTTGTTACGTGTGTGCGTGCGTGTATGTGTATATCGCTGGATCGTTACTAAAGTGCAATCTCTCGTATAAATATAATCGTGTTTAAAATAGAGCGAAATAAATTTCGTCTTCGGACTCGATGGAACGTACGATAGTGTATATTTTTTTATCACACGTGCAATATTGTAGTAGCGTTAATATAGAACGCATTCTTATCTTTGCCGTCTGATGTATAAATCACCGAAAAAACGAACGCGCAGTAGTTGTTTGGAAATGGATTATTTTAATTTTTTGTTAAAATAATTAATGTAGACAATGAAGTATAGATTAGAAAGGGTGTTTACTCTAATTTTTAATGAGTTTTTATCAGTTAAATTATAGGCCAAATCATCGATTGGAATGAACCGTAAAAGTGTGAATATCAGTACGTTGCAGTATAGAAGTCATCATCTTCTATGGTATATAAATAAATAAATAAATAAATAAATAAGTATATATACATATATATATGTATGTATGTATGTATATATATATATATAAAATTTTCGTACTTCGTCATGTGTGATATGAAGTTTTATACATATTTATATTATACGATTTATGATGGGATTGTATCTAAGAGTATGTAACGATATTCTACTGTTTACAGGCTATTAACATATGCAAAACTTTATGTATGCCATTGTAAATAGGTATGCGTTTTTCCAACCGAAGAAACGTCTTTTTCACGATAAGAAGACAATTTGGCGCCATATTTATTCAATGACGGTCGGCTCGAACGTTTCGTATACGTGATACTAGAACAATGAATTTCTATGCACTTCTTCGCGTATGATTATACACGAATGATTTTGCCATATCGAAATATTGTATAAAGCTGTTACATAGTTGTCGATGTTTTCATTCATTCTAGAAATCTGTTGGTTTGTTGAATGGCAAATTTGTTTTTTCAACTAATAGATAGATAGAAAGATCGAGATCTACAAGATCTTTACGAGTACTCCAAAACTGAAATATAAGATATAGAAGATGACAAATGATCCAACATAACATATATATATATATATATATATATATATATATATATATATATATATATATACAACACACTTGTTTACAGCTTAAATTGTCTTTTAGTTTCACAATGTATTAGAAAAGAGCGGCGAGTCAAAATCTAAACAGACAAAATCTTCGATCGCTGATAAAATAAAATATAACGAAATCGGATGAATGAGAATAAATTTGTCCTACGACGAACGTACTTACGTGTACATAGGTAACTGATTAAGTTAATATCGTTTTACGTGTCGATCGATGTTCTCGATATTAGCGAAGTAAGAAACTTTATTGTATATGCGTATGTGTGTGCGTGCGCGTTCGGGTGTGTGTATTTGTTGCAAGTAACGATGGTAGATGCTGTTATTGTTGCTGTACAACTTGTGAGACATTTAGATAATTAAAGATAATCGAATGGGGTAAATTAATTACATGATCATGCTTTTATACATGCAAGATCAAACGTTGAGAATTTTGTAAATATTACGTCCAATTCGTCGATTGGCTTGATAATCCGTGAAAGCAGAAGAGGAAGAAAAGATATTTTCGTTACATATATCGAATGAACAATGCGATCGACGATTAAATAAATGTTTTTTTTTTAACGACGCGACAATGTTTTATTGCGTTTCACGAACGATTCGTCGCGAAGCCGAATGTTTTACACGTACGAAGATTCTGATGGCGAGATTGAATATTTCGCGTTGTAAATATTTATCTTGCAGTATTTCTTTATATATAGGTATATATATATGTACATATATATATTACATATACATATATATACATATATATGTACATATATATATATATGTATATATAAAAAGGGTTTATTTATACATATATATATTTGTGTGTGTGTGTGTGTCTATATATATATATATATACACACACACACATATATATATATATATGTATAAACAAACCCTTTTTGTATTATCGCACATGCCTAATTATTGTCTCAAAGAACAAGGAAGGAAAGAAAGTGCGGTTGTTTGTTTCGGAAAATATCAGCTGGTACGCGATCATGTTCGTGCGATATAATGAGTTAGTAGAGATGTTTCATATTATATTTTCCTTATTATATTATATGTAATCAAGAATAAAATAAATTTTTTTAAAGTATGCATGTTTTCTTTTTATTGTTTTTTATTTTTTGTTTTTTTTTGTTTTAAATAAAAACTATTCTCTGTATTATGTAAAGAAAAAATGAGTAATAATAATAATAATGATATTTTAACTGTTTTACCAACAATCGATAACATCTTACAACTCGTTCAGCTTGATAGTAGTTCTAATAGATAGGATATGCGATTGACTAAAAGATCATACGTTCTGTTATCAAAATTTTGGAGTGGATTTTCGTTTCTTTTCTTCGAAACAATTGCATTTCATATAAAAAAAAAACTATAGAGTGGTCAAAAAGTTTCTACGTGATTTTAAAAATCGATTGCTCTTTTCGAAGACTTTTTAGCCTTTTAGTTAGGTTTTTTATGGTAATTTAACAAGTTAAAATTGTAGTTTTAGAATTTGAAAAAAGAATTAGTCGAGAAAGTTTCGAAAACGAGTAATTGATTTGTAAAATTATCTAAAAATTGTTGACCTACTTAGGGATTTTATGAGGACACTTGTACATATTAGAAAGAATCATAGTTGACGGATTTATTAATTGAAAGTCTTGAAAAGCCTCATAGCGACAGATATTATTGATCGGGCAATTTATCAAATCGCTGGCAGGTAATTGCTCGATGTGAAATTTTCAACTGGCACAACATGACACTTTAAAATAACAGAACCGAACATATGATAGCAAAGTCTGCAGCTTCAACGAGACTTCGTTGTCTCAAGTCTCTCGAACAAATAGGAGTGGCTCGCACGATCGTCATTATCCACACCGAACTGTCTAATATGTATCAGACTATAAATATTTATTAGGTGCACCCGTCGCCCTAACGATCTATTCGTCGTCGTTGCAATCAACTCAAATTGCACGGTAATGTAATATCGATTCGAGCAATGAGTCTGTTTTACTGTCATAACTGGCTTTGAAGATTGTGCAAGTTGTAAAGTTTATTTACGTGGACCGTCATATTTTTAGAAAATTGACGACCATTGATGGAAAAAGGGCACATATAGGCTTATGTGTCTTTTCTTTTTCCATAAATCGTCTAAATCGATTCAGGCATGTGTTATATACATATATAACATATAAAGGACATACTGTTTCTTTAATGTTTACATTACGTAGACGGTATTGTATTGCCCTGCGGTCTTGAAGATTTGCGCGGTAGTACGCAGTGATTTGCCCGACAGTCACTCGCTTATTGATTGTGCTTTCGTACAATATTGTGTTCTTTTTGTAAAAAAAATTATGTATACTTTATTGAATATAACTTATAGAAACTATAAATGATAAAATTATATATTTTAACTTGTAGGACTTATTAAAAATAATGAAATGATTTGTTTATTTTTCTATTTGATTTTATATGTTTTATTTGAACAATATATATAAAAATTTGTAAACTTAATAAGTAATTATATTTAATTAAATAAACAATAAAAAATGTTACTTTCTTAAGATTATATCAGATTTTTGAAAAAGTAAAACATGAATCAAGTTTTTAAATTTATTACAAAAAAATAGATATTATATCCGAATCATAAGCTGTATTCGAAACATTTGAAGGTCATCTTATATTAAATATTAAATATATCTTCAAAAAATATTTATTTTAATTGCATTACTTTTCATTAAATAATACTCTAACGAAAATGTTGAAGATGATATTCTTGAAATAATGTTTTGGTCTATATGCTCTTTCTTCCATCAATGTCCTCAATTATATTCGTATTTTGATAAATAAAGCGTCTTGTAATTAAAATATAAAATATACGATGTAATTGTTCATTTTTCAAAAATCTTTGATAGATAAGATATTATATTTCAAATAATCATAAATATTTTGTGGAACAATTAATGACAGCCATGATTTAAAAAATTATTCATTTAGATAGAAATGGTTAAATTCAAAATTTGTACATTTTTCTTATTTAAACGTGATTTTTATCATATTAAAGTAATTTCAAGATCAAAGAAATAATAGTCTACGAATTTCTTTTTAATGAGCTATCATATCATGGTAATAAAAATATAATGATTTATTTAAGAAAACACCCACAACTATGATATTTCAAAAAAATAATCTTGTAAGAAAAAAATATTGATACCATTTGTATTTTTATTAAATTATGTTAATTTTTATGATGCGTATTAGAATATTTTTTCAACTCAATCCGAAGGAAATATTTTGATGCGGGGTTTTAAATGGGACACTCTATACATTTATTTAAAATACATTTTTCATAATTTTCTTAGATAGAAGGAAAAGTACAATTTTTACTATGATTCTTACTATGATCATTTTAATATTAAAGAGCTTTTATTTTTATGTCGTTTTTTTATTTTTATATCTTTATAGAATATATACTTTTATTAGAATATATATTTTTAGCTTATTTTAAAATCGCAAAAAACAATTTATAGAAATGTTTTCAGTAAAATCTACAAAATTAAGAGTGACGATAAAATTAAGGGTAATATTACCGAACAAAAATTAAAATATCAATAAAAAAAAAATTAAAATAAGAAACCATAGATATTTCTTTCCGTTATTTTTCGTAGTATCTTAATGAAATGATTTTATTACGGTTTCGTATTTTATAATAACGATATAAATAATATCCAGATTACATAATTTATTTCCAATTTAGAGAGTGAGAAAGAGAGTGAAAGAGAGAAAGTGAGAGAATGAGAGAGAAAGAAAGAGAGAGGGAGAGAGAAAGTGAAAGAGATAGAGAATGTAAAACAGAGAGAAAGAGGGAGAAAGAGAGGGAGAGAGAAAGTGAAAGAATGTCTGAGAGAGAGATAAAGAGAGAGTGTGAAAGAGAGAGAGAGAGAGAGAGAGAGAGAGAGAGAGAGAGAGAGAGAAGAGAGAGAATGAAAGATTGTGAGAGAAAGAGAGGAAGAGAGAGAGAATGAAAGAATGTGTGAGAGAAAGAAAGAGAAAGAAAGAGAAAGAAAGAGAGAGAGAGACAGAGAGAGGAAAAAAGAGAGAATGAAAGAATGTGAGAGAGAAAGAAGGAGAAAGAAAGAGAGAGAGAGAGAGAGAGACAGAGAGATGAAGAAAGAGAGAATGAAAGAATGTGAGAGAGAAAGAGAAAGAGAAGGAGAGAATGTGAAAGAGAGAGAGAGAGAGAGAGAGAGAGAGAGAGAGAGAGGGAGAGAGAGGGAGAGAATGAAAGAATGTGAGAGAGGAAGAGAAAGAGAGAGAGAGAGAGAGAATGTGTCAAAGGGGGGGGGGAGAGAGAGAGAATGTGTGAAAGAAAAAGAGAGAGAGAGAAAGAGACAGAAAAATACAGTTGCTACATCTGACATATGCAACATTATTATTAATTGGATACTTTATTGTTTAATATTACTGATACTTGTGTTTCTCTTCTTCCTTCATAATTGATTTAGTTTTTTTGTTAAATAGTTAATTATTGTTTCATTTCTCCTAAAATTGGCATCCTATTTCATCTAATTTTGTTTCTAGATTCTATAAATCATATCCAGTTTTCCTAACTTTTTTATTCAGAAATATACCGAGTCAGAAAATTCTTTATTTTTAGTTTAATCCAATTATTGCGTTAAACGATTGTTTTTTTGCCTTGAGAATTTAGCGACGTTTCGTGTTTTTATGAAAGTTTTTCAAACGTCGCTGATCAGGATTTTTTTAATTCTTATTTATTTTTGTTTTGTGTTTTGTTTTCATTACGTGATGACCATATTTTCTGTTCCTACTGGTATGGCATATATGTAACACAGATTTTACACTTAGAATTCGTATTTTCAAATTAAATTTACTTTTTCACAAATCAAATCTGTTTGCAAATCAAGTTTTTTCTACAAAATAGTTTTCTTATGCTTTTGTAATAAAACTAAAATCGGATGTAAATTTATTGTTAAATAATTCAAAATTTTAACAGTATTTATATACATAATAGTGTTTACATTATTTTAACAGTATTTATGTAAATAACAGTATTTTAAGTAGATTTTGGAAATATCTTATAAATCATAGTTAAACAACTGCAGAATTTGATTTTGATGCGTTACAGAGTTTACAGTAATAAATTATAATCGATTATAAACTCAATATAACATTTTTCTTTTCTGCAGTAAAACAAAATTGATATAATTTTCTTTTTTACTCAATGAGTAGATCTATATAGATATGTCTTAGTTATATCGGCATTTAATTTGTTTAAAGTTTCTACAATTTAGAAAGATTAATTTCCTGCATATGTATATGTAGACATTGGAACAAAATGTGAATTCATGTAGATTTTCATTAGATCGTTGATTATTGTGCGGATAATTTTGATAAATTGCAGTTTAAGATTTTAATAATGAGCGTATTTTTAAAAATATTTTTGAAAACGAAAAAGGAGAAAATGTACGTATGTGAGAATTGTCTTACTTCCTTCAATAGTTTCAATTACTTAGGTGACCAAAAATTCTGTGCAATATATTCGGATTTTCTTAGCTTGAATGTAGAATGCTATTATTCATCGAGAATATGGTATAGTTTAGAAAAAAGAAGAGAAAATTAAAAGGAACGGCAGAGGATTTGAGAGAGGAAAAAATGGAAGAGAGGCAGAGAAAGAGATGAATGAAAGAATTAGAAAAAAAGATGAAATAAGAGAGAGAGAGAGAGAGAGAGAGAGAGAGAGAGAGAGAGAGAGAGAGTGAAAGAGACAGAGCGAAAGAGTGAAAAGAATCAAATATAGAATAAGAGAAAGAGAGAGAGAGGAAAGACAGAGCGAAAAAGACAGGGAGGATCAAATATAGAATGAGAGAGAGAGAGAGAGAGAGAGAGAGAGAGAGAGAGAGAGAGAGAGAGAGAAGAAAGGTGAGGTAAAATAGTCACGTTGGATTTTTGAGTATTTGCAAAGAGAACGGAATCGCAGTACGATCTCTAAGTCTTGGCGTTGAGAATGCTGCAGCGTAATAATAAATCATGCGTCTCGCGGATTATCGGGCAGAGCGTGGCCGCTTACGCGATGCTCGCCGGACGTTTCCTTATCGTAGTGAGTATGCGTTTGCACTCAGCTATATCGAGTAGTCTCTCCATCTTTATGGACCAACCTCAGCCCACAACCACCCCTCCTCCTCTCTCCACCCCCTTCTCGCGTTGAATATCCTTGACACCTTCGTGTTCCACTCGTATCTTTCTTCCTATCCCTCGTCTTCACGACGGAGTTTTTTTCTTTTTCTTTTTTTATTATTTTTCTTTTTATTTTCTTCCTTATCCTCTCTCTCTCTTTCTTTCTTTCTTTCTTTATCTTACTTCTCTCGTTCGCGATCCGTCCGCGATCTAGCTGCCTGTACGATCGATCATGCGAATATACGTCAAGTCGCGTTTCTCCTCGCACGAGCAGAGAATACTCCTCTCTGAACGACTATTTTCGATCTCTTCTCCAAATCCGGTTTGTCGACGAACTTAATGCAAGGGGTAAGAGGAAGGGGCTCCTGCAGAAACGCGAAACCTTATCGTTTAATATACGAAGGCTTACATTGTATGGAATTTTAATGAAGATTGACTTTTGACAGGCCCATAAGAGGACATTCGATCGCTTCGTAGACGTTACAAGCTTTTCGAGGCAAGAAAATGTGTATAATAATAAGAAGCAAATGAAAAAAAAAAAGAAATGAAAAGAAAAGAAAGGAAGAAAGAAAGAAAAAAGAGTTCAATATATTCCGTTCGTCGGCACATTACACGTAGGCAATTAAGCGTCCACCGTTGAGAAAAAAAAATGAAGATACATTGATACATATTAATATCAATGAGATCAAACGCGAATGTTCGATATTTCCTTCATCTCGATAATCTTCTTACATTGTATTCGTTATATTTCTAAATACAATGGAATATTAATTCTTTGTTCATATTCATTAACGAAATATCTCACTATTTTTATTATATTATTTAACGATGCTACACATAAGATATTTTGTAGGATAATATTGATAGATAGCAGATACAATAATAAATATAATTGCATTTTATCGATGGGAGAAAAAAGAATAATAGTATACATTTTGTAGATTAACTTTTTTACTGTCTTAATTTTGCTTTTATGTGAAATATTTGCAAGAATGCTATTATATCAAGATAATACGATGTTTTTGAGTAATCGACCGAATAAAATTAATATTTATAGTTAATAACTATACAGGAACATTCGTATAACTTTATTTATTTTATCTATTAATTTTTGTGTTTTTTCGTGATCATCTCTTCGAAAAAATTATGTGTAAAAATTTATCCAATATCAATATATCGGGTAAAAGGGTCATTCGAGCTAGATTTTCTTATAGAATAAAAAATCGAATTATATATCGATCTGATATATCAATTATGTCAAGTTTTCTTTATTGATTATTTTTTTTATGATAAACTAATATTTCTTTAAATTTAATTTTTCTTCTTATCTTTTATATTAATTTAACGAAATAAATAATTATACTTCATATAATATTACATAATATTACATAATATTTATATAATATATATATATATTATATATATATATATATTGTTACTTTACAATAAAACGATAAAAGTATTTTGTTCAAGCTTGTTTACCTACATAATTCACAACAATTTGCTTGATGCGACATAAATACTATTGAATTGTAAATATTAATGTATATAAATATGTAATAATAAACAGAAACATAAGATATTTCGTTCAAGGAATTAGATAAGTTAATTTTCTTGAAAAATTCCGATTTTTCGAATTGCATGCGGTTGATCCACAAGTTTTTAAAAAGAATACAAATACAATATAAGCATATTCTCAAGACGGTGCATAAAGATAGGAGAGTCTCATAAAATGTTGAAATATTAGAACATGAACGTCGGCGTGCCGAGGGCGGTATGTACGTAGGTATCTACGTCGGTAATCACTAATCAGGATTTCATCGAGTCTCGTTTTAAGGAGATAACCAGAATATCGTTTAGAAGGAAGCTCGTCGATCTCGAAGAGGTGGTCCAATAAGAAGGAGGAGGAAAAGGAAAAGGAAGAGGAGGAGTAGGAGGAGGAGTAGGAGGAGGAGGAGCGTGATCCACGCGTAGGTTGGATTCCTACTCGATCGTCCTGGCAAACTAAACGATTTCCAGCACGGAATACGAAACTCGTAGAATCGCATTTGGTTGTTCGTTCGGGGCTTGTTTCTCTTTAAGACAGCTCGTCGTTGACGACTTTACGGATGTCACTACTTGGAGAGTGTAGGCGTAGAATATAGCAAGCGAAATATCGGTAGATTTTAAGCGTTCTTTTGCGGCATGTTTAGAGGCAAAAATGCGACGTAGAAAGAGCTTTACACACACACACACGCTCCCTCTCTCTCTTTCTTTCTCACTGCTACGATGGACTCTCATCAAAGCGCCAAGAGATCAAAGCGGACACTCGGCATTACTGCGCAGATTACCGAAAGATAAAATCCAGACGTTACCTTTATTAGGAGGACATTTACGCTCGGCCTCCTTCCAGTAGATCTCTTATAACCATGGAAGTCGTGAGATAACCAAGATACAATGTCCTGCTGTTTTGTTGTAACAGTCTGCGATATATTTCTCTGATTCGTATATTACGTTTACATAACGCAAGTAATTCCGCGATATTTCCTACTCGTAGAGCATTTAAGAGCTCTATCTTTATACGTCGTCGAGGTATGGTAAGGAATTATCGTACGGAGACGTCGTTTTTCAAATTTGTTTAACGAAAGGTCAGAGGTTTGTCGAACGCTCGTTCGCTCGCTCGTTCGTTCGCTTGTTTGCCTGCTTGCCTGCCAGCAAGTCAGCTTGCTTATCTGCCTTTGTCGAGATTTCTCGAGGACGGAGAACCGAGGATCGAAGAGAACGGGAGGATCGATGTATGATCGGAACGTTTCCATCGTAATGTAAGGTGGTTAGAGACTACGAGCAGCCTCTTCCGAGGGATCTTTTCGAGTGGTCTCGTGACTACCGAGACAAGATGGTGGGCGTGGGAATGATAGAAACTGTCGGTACACTCTTCCACCTTCCCCACCCTCTAAAAGTATCCGTCATAGATCGAGCCGATCCCGTTTAAACCATGATCCATAAGATCGACGATCCTTCTTTCTCTTTCTTCCTCTTTCTCTTTCTATCTTTATCTCTCTCTTTCTCTCTCTCTCTCTCTCTCTCTCTCTCTCTCTCTCTCTCTCTCTCTCTCTCTCTCTCTCTTCCTCTATTCGTGATCGACGCCCACGAAGCTTGATCACGGCTCGTTTCGCGCAAAACGTTTCCTCGATCTTTTCGCTCGACTTCTTCTCCTTCCTTGCTCATCATTCTAGGTAGTTATTACTAACAAGGGTATATCCACAGAGCAAAAGTTTTTTTCTTTCCTTTTAAACCGGTATAAATTTGTGAAGCGTTAAAAATTATGAAATATGCGTTTCTTTGTTTTTATTAATAAATGGTTAAACTTCATAAATTCAATTTCTCTTTTCTCAGTGAAATACAAACAATTCGATCTATTAAGAAAATATTTAGACGAAACTGTGTTTAATTTTAAGAGGAAATAGAATTAATAGAATAATACAACTGCATTAACATTTTTTAGGTATTCCTAATTTTAATGTTTTGTTTAAATTTAAATCTTAATTTTAATGTTAATTTTAATTTTTTTAAATTAAAGTATTCAAATTAAATTTTTTTTAATTTTATTTTTAGATTTAATTTTTTAAAATTAAGTATTTAAATAAAAAAAATTTTTTTTTTTAATGCAGATTCATTACATTTTCACTACAACGAAATTATAATATTGTTAATAATGCAAATATACATATATAGTATTTATTTTTTTATGATTTTTAAAATATAGTATTAATTATTACGAAAATTCCGACTACACTTACAGTTGTAACGAACGTTGTTATTATTATTTCTAAAAATTTATATAACTGAGATTTGATATAAAAATGTTTAAAGTTTAGTCTTATGAAACCATATAGATCTTACTAGAATATCAAACCATGATCTGATCTTTCTTTAATATAATTATTTTTATAAAACACATACTGAAACATATTCACAAATCTTGATGATGATAATAGATTATAAATCAAAAATTGTTATTTAATATTTTTGTTTCTATAATGAAGATTGATATGTTTCAAAGAAACACTACGTCTGAAAACTATTACATGAAATTTTTCGATTGTTGAAATATATCTATACATATTTGAAAGCTAAATAACGTAAAATAATTTAATTAATTTAATTAATAGAAATTCTACAATTGTTATATAAATCAAATGTATTAATCAAGTATTAATAAAATATATATCGGGTGAATTAAAGTGCCATTTTACAATGTAATATAGGATAAAATATAAAATAGGGATCACCTAGCGATAAAAGTTCTTAGATGATTTTAAAAACCAATTCTTTCTCGAGACTTCTTAGACGAATTTTTTTCAAATTATAATGCTACAAAATCTAGAAACTTTTGGAACATCCTGTATTTTCAATAATAGTAATACATACAGATACACTAGAACGATTGTTTTAAATATGTTGGAGCTTATTTGCAATAATAATTTTTTATATTTTAACAAAAATCTGTTTTATAAAACAATAATATAAACGTGTACAGAGAATACTGAAACTATCAGTAAAATAAATAAACGGTAGTTTTTATTTTGTAAATATAAAGTATCTCAAATATTACTTTATCGCATATTCATACGCGATGACTCATTTCTTGAGAGCCAACGTAGGTTATAAAAACTAGAAAGAAAGAAATACGATGCACATGCATTTGCTGTATGAAAAATATCATAATTTCGTTGTAATAAACCTTCTATTATAAAAAAAGTTTTTAATGAACTGAGTCAAATGAGTGGTAATAAAGAAGATAGAAGTTAACAAAATATGTAATGTAACCACATTATATTACGGTTTAAAATCGAACGATTTTTTCAGAAACCCTTTTGCGGTTCTGTAAATTGTTTCTATTTCATTGCGAAAGGAATTGCTTTTTTATTTGTTATTCTTTGGATTTTAAACATTTTTAATAAATATTTTGAATAAATTTATAAAAAAATATTTTTAAAAGTTATTAAAAATAATAAAAGTAATTTTGAGTTATTAGAATATTACAAAAATTGTCCAATATTTTAATTTAAATGTTTGTTAATATAATAATCTGTCGTAACTTAGACGCAACTCTAATTATTTATACCGATTAAAATGTGACATTGATACGTGACAAAAATCATAACTTATTATATATTTTAGAATTAATAGAAACTTTTTTGTTTATTTCTTTGTATATAATTAATTACATATTATGTAATTGTTATATTAAATTTGAATCAAATACAAAATATGTGTTTGTATTCATGACTATTACAGAAGTATAATCTGATTGGTCTAGTATTAAATAAGTTTTTATGTCTTTATATATTTCTTTGTTCTTGAAAATCACTTTGAAGATTTTCAAATTCTATATAAACAATTACAAAAATTTGTTATTATTCTATTAAAATTACTTAACAATTTTAAAGGTACCTCAGTATTAAATTCAACTATATTTTCAAGTTACAGAAATAAATATTTTCGCCTATGTTTGAAAAAATGCATTGATTTTTGCATTAAATCTCACGCTTAAATTTATCCATAAATTGATATATTCAATAGAAATTATAAATAATATTACAAATTACATTTCGTTACTGTTAGGTTTTCTATTTAGATAATCTACTATTTAGATAATAGAGAGTGGTTTAATAATTATTTATTTATTACAACACAAACATAATGATAAAGAAGGTTAACTATGGTTTATATATTCCGTTTATAGGCGGAATTTTATTAGCTCTTCGATACTCACGCGATAAAGGAACAATAGAAATTAACACTAAGACCAATTCGAAAAAAGAAAAAAAAAAGAATAATCGAAAGAATGTGAGATATATCATGTTAGTCTGATCATCGACTAATGCAGTCTAATCATCGATCGAATCGATCAATCAATCACATAATGCACGTAATGCATTATTATTATTGATGATCTATCAGTTATTAATATTTCATAATTTAAAACTTTTTAGATTTTACACTTGAAATTTTTTATTTTTGTTCATTGTGGGCAAAATACTGGTTATAAGTGAGATGAAAAAAAGAACTGCTAAAGCACGGTAATAAACAGAAGGCCAAAATAATTTCAAAATTATTATTTGTATTTGAGATGTAGTGACGTTCTTGGAAGAATATTCAAGTCAAGTTAAAGTAAGAGTTAGAAATTACATTGTTATCTCCTTTTCTTTTATTATCTACAAATTTATACTTTAAGTACTTAGATATAATAAAAAAAAAAAAAACAATTTCTTGGTGTTCTTAATAATTGTTATAACTAATTAACATCATATAGTTAGATGTTTGATCAATTTCAGAAATTTCTTTCTTTTTATATTTCAAGTATACACATAAAGTATCAGAAGCATTCAAATTAGTTACGATAATCTGATTACAATAACAAAATATAAAACAAAGTTTTTCTTGCGATATTGAAGTAATTTCATGCATTAGCACAGTCATATTGTAACAATTCTTACAATGTCAAATTGTAACAAAAACAACAGTTGACTTCGATACAAAGTATTTCCCGTACAACTATAAAAATACATAAAAATCACTGAAATGTTTCGCATATGTATTGAAAAAATATTTAACAATCAAAGGAATAAAAATATCGGATTAATTATCGATAGTTCTAAAATTAAGGCGAATGAAATATCTTCACTTGAAATTCTTAGCTTTTCTTTTTTTTCATCGATAAAATCTTGCTAAAAGTCTCTATCAATCAAAAGAATCAAAGCAATGGTCGATAGTAGTAATATTAATACGAATGAATATGAATTGAATGAATTTCACTCAATATTCTAAGTATTTCATTTCCTTTTTCATCGATAATACAATGCCAACAATTTCTAACAATCAAAGAAATAAAAATATCGGAATAATTGTCGGTAGTTCTTTTAATATGAATAAAAAATCCTTACTCGAAATCCTGATTCTATTTTTATGTCGATAACACCTTGCCAAATATATATATTCCGTAAGTTAATCCGAGAAATCGTTTTAAGAGCTCGCCTACGTCAGGATCATGCACAGTAGGTAGTCATCGACATTGTACCGACGAGAAAAGGACCGAATGCATTTTGCACAGTTTTCGATGTTTGAGCGATCGCGCGTGTTCGTCCGCCTACGCGTGAATCGCGTGCGTAAATCATTCTTTTCATTCGTGCCTCACCTCCCGAGTTTCCTCGTTAAGCCGACGTACCGTTAGCTGAGCTTTCATTAGGATTTTATTATTTCCGATAGATCGATTTCTCTCATAAGAACGAGTAGAAAGAGAAAGAGAGAGGAAATTGGCAACTGTTTAGCTCAGTGGGCGGTCGAAAGGACTTCAATGTGAATGTTTCGCTTAACTTTACAAGAGATTTAAGGGTCATTGGATCATCGAGAAAGACGTTCGCAGAATTTCGCGTATATCTATCACTTTAACGTAATTATTACGTTCCACTTCATATCCTCCCACATACATATATACATGCTACTACTATCGCTAAAATCATAATTATGGTTATTATCATTATCATTATTATTATTATTATTCTTGTTGTTGCTGTTGTTTTGTTATTATAGTTGTTATTATTAATATTGTTGCTATTATGCTTATTGTTATTATTTTTATTATTATTATTGTCATTCTTACTATTTTTATTTTTAATGTTATTATTATTATTGCTGTTATTATTGTTACTCTACTTATCACTGTTATTATCCTTATTATTATTATTATTATTATTATTATTATTATTACTTTTATTACAGTTATCATTTTAATTGACATTTTTGTTATTCTTATCATTTTTATCATTATTATTATTATTACTATCATCATTTAATAATCATTATTATTGTCATTATCATTTTAATTATTATCATTGTTATTCTTATTATTATCATTATCATTATCATCGTTATTATGATCATTAGCAGCATCAACATTATTATCATCTTCATGATTTTCATCGATATCGTTATTATTGTTATTATGCCTGTTGTTGTTGTTGTTGTTGTTGTTGTTGTTGTTGTTGTTGTTGTTGTTATCGTTAAATATAATTGTGTAACTCCTACGGACCTAAAGGTGTGTCCCTCACTTCTTAACACCCACGCCCTTTCCTTCACCAGATTTCCCTTTCTCTAAACTTTTTGTATTCCCTTTTTCCAACGACTCTCGGCAGACAGATTCCAATTAGTTAGTACAACAATAAAAATTCAATAAATTAACATTATACAGAAGACACAAAAAATTATTTACGTATACAACAGAATTGAAAGAAAACTGATGACTTACGAAAATCTGTTCATTCGTTATTTATTTTATTTTTAATGGATAAAATATATAAATATATTTAAAAATGAAGTTTTCCGTTTTTCTCGTCAAAAGAAAATTCCAAGAGAATGAAGACATTAACATTTTTGTATATGATTTGAATATCAGTAAAATGTTTACACGTATAATATAATTCCGTCCGATAAAAATCTAAACGTTTTTTATATTTTCATTTGAAAAAATTCTCATATAACATATTAAAAGACATAATATTTTCGAGACACCCTGTATACGTGGTTTTCATCGTTGCAGCATTCGGGGGTAGTTACACAGGGATCGCATTACACTTATTAAGGCAAACTCGATGAATTGTGGGCATATACGAATATGTTCGAATAAGACGGAAGAAGGATAGAAAGAAAAAGAGAGTGAGAGAAAGACAAACAAAGAGAAAGAGCTAGAAAGAGAAAAAGAGAAACAGAGAGAAAGAAAGAAAGAAAGAGAGAGAGAGAGAGAAAAGTAAAGACGAGTCTCCCCTATTGGAGAAAGGGTGAAGAATTTCTCGCGGGACGTAGTCTCCTCTTTCTCTTCTTCTGCGATTACACGTACGACATACCTACATACGTATGTAAGAGTACGCAAAGCTCGCACTTTTGAACGACGACTTTCGCAGCGTACGGACAAAGCGAAGACCCGTTGCGAAGGACCGGCTCTTGCATCCATCTTTTTAATGCTCGCTCCGCGTATTATATTACGTTATACCTCCTTATAAATTATAATCGTCGATATAAATGACTGATGTTATCGTCGTCTGTCCGGACCGCTCCCGTATGCCAGAGAGAGGTGCAATGAAGGAGGATAGAACGGTGGAGGGAGTAGAGATGTAAAAAAAGAAGAAGTAGAAAAAAGGATGAAAAGGACGAATCCGGTTACATAAATAAAGTAGCGAAGCGCGCTCGGACATTTCACGGTGCTGCGTGCCGAGCGCTAAGTGCAAGCTGCGTTTATGTTGCATTTTCAGCCGAATACCTGAGTTCTTATGTACATACGTATACAAGGTATAATATCGAGTAACAAGAAACGTACAGGATAATTCTTTAAATAGAATAGCTATTTTTAGACTAGTGTTAGTGCTTCGAATTTATTGTTTTCATAGAAATTATTTAGAAAAAATATATTATATATTTAATACACACACACACACACACAAATATATTTATAGAGAAAAGAGAGATAAATACATGAATGTGAAAAAAAAGAAAGATTATGTATAATATACAATATTTATATATATATATATATATATATATATATATATATATATACACACACATACACTTAATTTATTAATGATTAAAATTAAAATTAATACAATAAATTAATTAAAATTATTAATTGTAATAATTTACTAGTAATTCTGATTAATCATATAAATTAGCACAATATTTTATAATTAATCCAAATTAAATTAAATTAACGTGTTATTATGTGATTAAAGTACTTTTATACAAAGAAAAATATACTAACATTTTATAATTATATTTTGTGTATTCTGTAAATATCATCAAAATCAATCAACATTTCAACATGAGTTGTACTTTATTTTAAAAATCTATTATATTGTCATTATTTTATAAAATCCATTTTTTTATCATAATTTTAAGGATTTTTAAATCAATGTAATTTTTTTATATTTGTCGATTTTTATGATATTAACAACCAAATCTAAAGAATTTTAGTTCGGAAAAAAACTTTTTTTATAAAAACAAATATGAAAAACTTTCGAAAAACTAGTTTAATATTTTTATCGCTGCCACAATAGAAAAATTTGTTCTTTTACATTCTAGTCCTACTTCATATGAAATAATTTTTCAATAATTTAAAAAAATTTCTAATTTTTTCGTAGAGAATACAAAAAAGTTATTCAATTTTAAAAAGTAACCGTATATAACTATGATATACCATATTTACACATACGTTGATTATTAAAAACAACTTCTTTTCATAAACGCTCGTTTATCTCAGTTGCTGCAACAATTTTAGCGTATATAAATTTTAGGCTAGTCATAAAAAGTAAGAATTTTAAAACGTAAATCTCACTATGTATCAATCTCAACGTGGCGAGACTCGAATAATCGAGATATTACTTGCAATTTAATTGATGTATCATATAATGTAACTTAGGTACTATCGAGCTAATTGGCTGCGTTTAAATGTAGAATAAGATGTATAATGAAATCGTATATTTTGCAAACGAGCTTTATCTACCGAGCCAACTCGGTGAGAAGCGACTTCACGACGTGAATGTAAATTTATACGTCTTCCATATACGTAGAACGTACTTTTAGAATCTTACGTTCTTTTTTCTTTTTCTTTTATTTTTTCTTCCTTTTTCTTTTCCTTTCTTTTTTTCTTTCTACCAAGGAGCAACGAATACGTACGCGATCGTATTTCAATTTCGTCCAGCGAACGACGTTCGAAACAATTACGCTCGTAACATGGTCCTCTCGAAGACGGGTGCGAGTTGGAAAGCATGAATAAACGAGGCTTTGATTAGACGTCTAATTAGCATAACGGCGAGCGCATGTGCGTGCCTTCGTACCATCCATCACGTCGCGCGAGAAACTCCCTTGGTGGATGGAGGGAGAAAGACAGAGATATGTACCGATCGAGTTTGTCGAACGCGAATGCAGCCGTGCACTCGACTCGACGACGATGTGGATAGCGACGACGACGACGACGACGACGTCGACGACAACGACAACGACGACGACGACGACGACGACGACGACGACAGCAACGAGGACAACGACGAGGACGATGTGGACGATGTGGACGATGTGGACGATGAGGACGAGGACAACGACGAGGACGGCATCTTCGTAGTCGCTGTCCACTAGAGGATCGTTATTCCAACGATCGTGACCCAAGTCGACGGGTCGTTTCGAAATCACATTCCTGCTGAATGCCTGCCACGTTGTAAGGGCCCTTTGTCGTTCGTTACTCTCCGAGTAACGAGTCTTTAAATCCTTTGAAATCGTTCTCTCCTTCCATCGTCTCAACGTTGCTCTCTACGTCGATCGAAGAGATCGTTGCGGTTTGTGGCGATAGAAATCTTTATAGCGCATACCATTTCGTCTATAGATTTCTTTCTCTATCCCTCTCTCTCTCTCTCTCTCTCTCTCTCTCTCTCTCTCTCTCTCTCTCTCTCTCTCTCTCTCTCTCTCTCTCTCTCTGTGTATATTCCTTTCTCTCTTTGCCACGTGTAAAATTGTATTTGATCCAATAACATGAGTAAGGAAATATATTGTGATATGTAACATATTTACTAACAAGGAAGAGTTGTTAAATATGTATCGGTCGAGTAAATTGTATTTTATTAATTTTTGTCTCATTGCTAAATATAAACAGTATCTAATATTATTTATATATACGAGCAAAGAACCAATAATACGAGTAAGGAAATATATTATGGTGTATAATATATCTATTAACGAATAGTAAGCAAGAGTTAGTTAAGTATATATCGTTCAAATAAATTGTATTTTATTCATTTCTGTCTTACTGCTAAATATAAACAATATCTAATAGTAATCATATATTATGTAAATGGCTACAAAATTAAGTACGTTCGGTCATTTTATAACCAATTTTATATTTATAGTATTTGATATTTATTAATCCATATATATTCCAAATACTATAAACATAAAATAAATTGTTGTATATATAAAATATATCATTTTTTATAAATATATATTATATTTTGTTATTTATTTTTTATTATTTGTATTGATAATTTACTATTTAAAAAAAATTAATCAACGATTTAAGTGATTGGTCGTTGAAATTAATCTTTCCTTTTTAAATCATATTTATTTGGGTGAGGGCGTAAAGTTTAATGTCTCGTAGTATATTAAATATCAAATCACAATTTTTATCATTAATTCGATTATAAATTTATTTTTGATGATAAAATGAAATAAGCTTTAAAAAAAATATATATATCTATAGAATGTATATATATATACATATATATGTGTATATATATATATATAAATGTATGTATGTATGTCTATGTATATACTTAGGTATGTGATTTGAAACTTAGAAAGCGCTATGGAGGGTCAAAAATTCATATTAAAATCGTATCAAATGTACGGCACATACACGTGAATGCGTAAACGGAATATAAAAATCTTTAAGAAAGGACAGACACAGCCCTACGATGTTATCTCGATTCGTGTTTCTCAAAGCTCATACATATAAAATGTATGAGTCCTTTAAAATCTGGGAACTTTTTCTCGAAAGGTCGTCTGCATATTAACGAGCATTACGATATGATTCTCGAAACGATTTCTTTCTTTCTTTTTTCTTTTTTCTTTATTTTACCATTTCGAAGAAAGGTAAGACACAAAAGGAACGGGCGGTGAGAACGAGTCGTAAGCTTGAGAGAAGAAACAACGTTGTTACTTGGACCGAACCAAAGAGTTAGGTAACCGAAGTAAATCTTCTCTCTTTGTATACGAAACTCGTATATAGTCGCATGAGAGAGACAAGCACCTCGTTCTCGCACAATGTTCTCGACCCACATCAGATCTCGAATGGTTCGTCGTACCGTCTGGTCCGTCATACGTACGTAACTATGTATATACGTATGTATGTATGTATGTACGTATGTATGTATATATATATATATATGTATGTATATATGTATGTATGTATGTATATATGTATGTATGTATGTATACACGTGTATATGCTCTCTATGTGTGCGTATGTGTCTCTCTTTCTGTCTGTGTGTATGTGTATCTCTGTGTGTGTATATGAATACATATATGTTTGTATGTGTATGTTGTATGAATATATGTATGTATGTATGTATATATGTATGTATGAATATATGTATGAATATATGTATGTATGTTTGTATGTCGTATGTTTGTATGAATATATGTATGTATGTATATATGTATACACGTGTATATGCATTTATATCTGTACTAAGACATTTTATAAAGTTGATGGAAAATCGATCATGAATCGATCTTCGATCTCGATAAGGATTTCGACAAAGAACTTTTCGCCCACGTAGAGATATTGCGTGAAACTATGATGCAAAGATATGTACCAAAATTCGAAAACCAAAATAAAAAATAAAACGAAAATGTACATTCGTGTTTGGAATTCAATTTTTAGTCTTTTCTATATAATAGAGTCGAGAAATGCTTTTTGTCGCATTGACTCACGGTACATAATAAATCATGTGATTAGATAATTATATAGAAAAGGTGGAATAATTTGATCGTTTCGAACTATTTGAAAATATATTAAAAATAAATATAAATAATTAGAAAATATTTCTAAAATAAATTAGCATCATTAGGGCATATTTTATAAAAATGTATTATTAATATACAAATTTATGTTTATAATAATTACATTTTTATTACATAATATCATTTTTATTACATTTAATAATTTAAAACGAGAATAAATCAAATGATATGAAAAGTATTGAAGATAACATTGGAAAAATAATTATAGTTCATAACTTTAATAAATAATTATACTTTATAACTATTTTGACGTTTCGACGTGAAATGAAAAAAATTTTTTTTCGTTACTTAGCTCTTTTAGATCGGATTTTTATGTCACTTAAAACAGAGATAACATTGGAATTACTTAGAATAATCAATTTTTCTTTTATTTATTCCCAATTTTTTACTTAATTTATGTTTAATTTACTTTTAATATACTTTTAATTTATCTTATCTTTCTCACTTCTAGTACCAGAACTTTTCAGCGTTTCTTCACTATTGATATATCGTCAGACTTATTATTACAGATGTCATTTTATTTCATCTATAAATGAAGAATTTTTATGTGTGTAAAACAATATAATTACAATTATGTTGTTTTATATATACTATATTATAAGTATATATAAAACAATATATTTAATAATAACACAATACATATTAATAGCATAATGAAATAATATTTCATACATCAATAAACAATATTATGCTATTTTTAGTTTCAATCTATATATTTCAACAGATAAAGAATATTGTATAAAAATGGGCGAATGATTATTTTGCTTCTTAACTTTTGTCATTGTGTGTGTGTTTATTTTACTATACTATTTTTTATATAATATATAATACTCTAAGAATATAGAGAACTTTTAAAACCGAAATATATTATCGTATAGTGCGTGTGCATGAATGTCTACTATGAAACATTATCTATCGGTGTGATGATACTCATATATATTTAAAAGCAAGAGATATTCGATGACCAAATGTATTGCCAAAAAGACGATAACGACTTTTGTAAATAATAATTATTCATATAAATATATTTATAATAACCATTAAAATAATTATAATATTATCCACGTAACATTGTTTAATTTTTTAGTACTTTTCGTTAGATGTGTCGAAAAGATGATAACGACTCTAGACGTTCGACAATTCTTTATGTAAATACATTTATAATAAGCAATAAAATTCTCATTTGTATTATAATTATCTATCTGAAAATGATGGAGCAAATATTATATCCTGCGTACGTTTATTTCTTTCTCTTCTCACGCTTAATATTTTCTTCGCTGAAGGTTAGGAATGCGTAACCTAAGGACCTACTTAGAACAGAAAGTGAACCGATGCCTTTTTAGTATTTACCAAAAGATCGCAATCCCGTTGCGCTGTTGTCGATATCCCATAACTCTTCGAAACTCAGGCCACCCATGTACTCACCTAACACTTCTGAAGACACGACCAGTTCAGAAAATCTCTAATACCTTTGTTTATAGAAACACATTCAGTTAAATTCTTCTGATCTTGCATCAGTCGAACTTCACTACGCAATACAGTAGATTTTTTATTAAATATTAAACCAATCAGAATCGTAGGTATTAGCATTTTCATCTAATAGGAACAGGAGTATTAGATCTTTTATCCTTGGTAAAGTTCTTATGTAATGAGCTAGGTATGTCTAAATAAAAGGAAATCAAAAAGTGACAATTAAGAAAAGTCAGAAGAAAAGTCATTCAGTATTTGTCACTTTATAAATCAAATCATATAGTTAGTCAAGTCCATAACTCTATGATTAGTTCTTAAGTCCATATTGTGAAATTCTGTTAAATTAGTAATTAATTAGAAGTTGTTCATTTATCATATTGAGACTGGAATCCCTTTTTGAATTGTTACACCGTATGTAGGAAAAAGAATTTTTAAAATTAAAAATTAATATTTATATTAATAATATTAATTATTATATTAATTATATTAATAATATTAATATTTATATTAAATTAAAAATTATATTTAAAATTAAAAAATTATGTTTTTATATTTTATATTTTATTTTTATATAATATTTTTATATTATATATTTCATATTTAATATATATTTGATATTTTTAATCTGAGCACTGATTAAAGAATTGTCCTATTTACCTATTAGATTTCTTTCTATTTATCCTATCAACCCATGTCTCTTGTCATTTCGCTGATCATCGAATTCACAGTCTGATCAAAAATTAACTATTTTAAATTATATCACAGGACGCAACGTAAGCATAGGGAAAGAATAAAGAGGAAAACCATTTTTTCCTATATCGAATAGTTAGAACTATTATTTATTTAGTCAATATTTTTACATATTTTTAATCGATATTTTAAACAAATGATTAATATTTATAATAAAATATCAGTACGTAATATAAATAGTCAGTATAAAACCAATTAATATAAAATCTATCAGTATTTTAATTAAAATTAATTTTTATTTTTAATTATTGATTTTAATAGATTCAATATTAATAATAAATCCAGACAAAATTCTGATATTTAATTATTTATACAGATTATTTATATTACTTATAAAAATTACTTTCATTTATATTTTATTATAAATATTAACCAAAGTATTCATATATACAAACCATTTATTTTATAAAATAATTACCAGTAAATAATGAAAATACTAATCAAATACATAGAAGTGGAAAGGCAGCATGTATCTAATTCTTTTCTTATGTCAGAATTTGTTTTTTTTACGAACTTTTCATCGGTTTATTTCATATCTTACTTGTTTTTCCATTTATTTTATAGTCTATCAGTCTCCTTTCTAGTGTTAATTTATCTTTAGTATTTTAGGAAAGAACCTCTATCAAAACTTGGATTTGTCGTATGACTCAAACTTAGCTTATCCTGAGTAATTCAATAAGTCTCTTTAAAATTAATTTTAAAAAGAAACTTAACTATATCAAAGTTTTACAGTTTTTCAAATAGTTCAATTGAAAGTTTTTAATTTTGGAAAAAGGCCTACAAATCTTAATTTCATTGTATATATATTTGAAATCAAGCTTTTGATTTCTGTTTGATTCGAAAAGACTCATCACTTAAAACTTGTTTTAGAGAAAAATTCAAGTTTGCTTAATATTTATATATTCTTCTCTTAAACTCTTATCTTAGAGTGTTTTTAGTCCATTTTGCCAAATTATATTATTGAGCCAGTACATTTATCTCGTTTGCATTAATCATTTATTTTATATATTTCCACAGTTATATGACTTTAAACGTTAAACAGTTAACTTTCGTAATTGAGATCATTGATGGGTTCAACCTATGTGGTTCATTTTCCGTAAATCGATTCTAAATCGATTTATGTATATATATATGTCGTTTGTACAATATCTCTTGTACAATATTATTTTTTGGAAAAGAAAAATGTTTACATATATTACTCTACATTACTGATAAGAATCGCAAGCGACAAAAATTATACATTCCAAATTATAAAATAAGAGTTATTGAAGGAATCAAATTTTTTACTTATTCTTTATATAATTTAGTATTTTTTATTTAAAGAATATATGAACAATTTGTAAACTTAACAAGTAATTGTATTTAATTAAATAAACTAAAAAGAGACCATATTTTTACGATTTCATCTCATTTATTGAAAAAGAATACGTAAATCAATTTTTTCGAACTTATAAAAATAGAAAAGACAATTATCTTCAAATCATAATCTTTGTATTCAATTTGAGAAATATGTTAATATACCTTAAAAGAAAATTTTTTTAATTGCATTACTTTTCATTAAATAATACTTTAGTGATAAATTTGAAGTCGATTTCCATTTCAGTCGATAGTATTTTGGCGTATTTCCATCAATAGTTTCGATTATAATGATTCGTTTTTCAATGTATTACGATGCGGCAACTGGATTTGATGGAGGAACGTGTCCATTTAATCGCGTGTTCGCTTTCGCAATACTTCTCGCTTAAAGCAATTTGTCGCGACTGATCTGTTATTAATTACGTGCCGAAGGCCGCGTTAGAAGGCGCGTCGAGTCCCAACCCGAGAGACGGCAGCTAATGCATGCCAGTATCTTCTTACTTGGTAAGATCGACCTGCCTCCTCGTTTACACCTTCCTCGCGTACTTGTTGGGAAGAAAACTGAAAATACATGCTTTGGTGAGCGCGTGATCGAAGCGTGGCACGTGCCTCTACCACGCCTATAATGTGAGGAAAGAAGAGGGTACGATGCTAATGTTTGCGAGCACGTAAACCTTTTATTTGAAATGCTAACAAGAACAGAATGGAAAAGAAAATGGAAAGAACACGATAAAGTTTCGACGATTTAGGTACTTTAATCCGATTTCTTCTACGTCTCTAAAAAAAACTATATAATGTTATTACATAATATTTTTACATTTTTTCTTTTTTTTACGTAATTATTATTATGTAATATATAAATACATTATATATATATATTGACAACTATATAATATTATATGAAATTTATATAATATAATTTATATTTGTATAACTATGTAAGTGTAATAAGATTATAAAACGCTCTAAATATTCTCTAGGACATGTTTAACGAAAACTACAGAGAAAAAAATTAAACAATTCTACGTAGATATTATTGTAATAATTTTATTGTTTATTATAAATGTATTTATATAAAGAATTGAACAATATTATTCGACGTTTATAAAAGTTATTATCGACTTTTTGACAACACATCTGGTTGTCGACTGTCTCTTGCTTCTTGATACATGTTTCTTCTACCTAGTTCTAAACAAAATGCTCTCGTGATAATCGTTGTTGATAAGATCCTAATTATCACCACACCGATAGATTGTCTGTTATAGAATTTTATTTACATGTATGCACTATGAGATGGTACATTTCGATTTCAGGAGTTCTCTATATTCTTGAAGTATTATATATCATATAAAAAATAATATAGTTTATACATATATATATATAATATGAATATATATAAAGTAATATAATATAATATAATATAATATAATATAATATAATATATAGAAATATAAAATTATATATAAATATGTATAAATTAAGAAATAAAGAAATATGTATGTGTGTGTGTGTGTGTGTGTGTGTGTGTGTTAAAATACTTGTGAATTAAAATATTAGATAATTTAAAGTATCAGCTAATATTTATTCTAATATAATGGCGTACCTCATTTTGATATCTTTACATTAATACATAATAATTCATTGAAAGAGTATCGAGAAATAAATGTTTAAAACTAATTAAAATATTCATCATTATTTGTTTTGAGATTCTCTGCATATAAACTATAAAAATGGTCAGATTTTATTTATTAAACGAATTTATTACTTTCTTCCTTTGTTCCTGTTTTTTATTTAAATATTTTCGCTAGATAACAAAAAAACATTTCAATAAGTAATAATTTTAATGGTGTTCATCGTGTGCTAAGATTTACATTTATTTTTCGGAATATTTAAAATGTACGTATGATCAGTATAGCAAGTAGTAACGACTGTTAAAATAAGATACTTTACACTGCAAGATGCATTAATTTAACGTTTATAAGTGTTAAGCCTTACCCATATCTTTAAATATTGCTTAAAATATCACTTTGATATCATTTTTATTTATTTGGTCAGTATTATTAGTAATTACTTTATAAAATAATAATAATTATAATGTAGGTAATTATTTTGTAAAATAAGTGGTTAGTATATATGAATATTTTGGTTAGTATAAATAATAAATTATCACCAATAATAAAAGTAATAAAAGTGATTAATATAAATAATTAAATGTCATAATTGTGCCTAGGTTGCATCTGGGTTTATTATAAATATTGATTTTCTATTTAAAATACTACAAATTATTATATCTATAAATTTTTAAATTGACAATTTTTGTATTAATCAATATAATATTGATCACTTATATTACGTACTGAAAATAATAAGAATGCTTGAAAGTGTTGATTCAATAAACAACCGTCATTTGCGATTTCGTTAAATTTATAGTTGTTTGATTCCGCATTTATTTATTTCTCGTGTAATTTAAAATAAAAAGAAATATAAGTAATATGAGTTTTACGTATGTAATATTCGTGGATGACGTAAATATAGAAACTGGTATAATACGTTAGATATTTATTTTATATATGGAATATCTTCCACAAAAGCAAATTTGTTGATGATCAATCGCCAGCCATAGAGATTTCATCAACGAACTGCTTATCTCGCAACACAGATTGACCTACTCCCATAAAATAAAAATGTCAACGTATCTAATAATAAAGATTTTGATGACGGATATGCTATTTTTATATGATATTTTTATTTTTCTGAGGAAGTTCGATCTGTATTGTGAATTAAGCAGTTTATCGTTATTCTTCACAATTTATTATTATTATATCGGATAGTTGATAAACTACTCGATATAATAATAATTTTTTAAGCGAATTTTACGAATTTTTGGTCTTGCAAAAAATATTTCAAATAAAGTGAATACCGATACTTATGTTTATATCGTTATATATATTTTTGTTATTATATTAATTATTATATATATATATACACATATATGTACACACACTTATACCTATGTCATTCTATATTTACGTCATCTGGAAGTAAGATTTTCTTTGTATTAGTTTAAATACAATGATGTAATTTTTGCGGCTGAATGCTATATGTATACATTAAATTTGATCTATTTTATTTACGTATTATTTGGTCTATACTATATTATCATTTTATTGTATCCATAACGACTATAAAGTTAACGGATAGTTTTATAAATGTCAATAGATATCGTTCGGTGAAAGTAAAGAGACTTGGAAATATTCTAGAGTATAATCGCTTAGAGTAACTTTCTTCGTTCAGCATAAGTTCATGTGATGATTCAGAGTTACTTCCTTCCAGTGCTGATTGTGAGTCGCCCTCTTGACTGTTTGTTCTTGATAAGTGCAGGAGTAAACTAGTTATTCAGTTGAATAGCGCTCCGAACAGGTATAGTGACTATTCATATACACGATGAAGGATAACCATGGACGGTAATGTTTTCTATTATGATTTTTATTATTTCGAATGGTTATTATTATTATGGATATTATTATTATTGAATTATAAAATATATTCTCAGGGCTTCGACGCTTATTATTCTACACGCTGCGATGATTTTCCAGTTCACAGTTCAGGCATCCTTGACATAGTTCTTAATCTTTGGCCTTGCCAATGAATGCTGATCCCTTGAGTGGTGATATTTTGACCGATTGCTTCTCACGCTACTATATTTAATATCATTGATATTTTAACTGGAAATGTGCTTCTGTAATTTATTTAACTTTGTTCAGCTGTTAATTCTGCTGATCAGTGAGGCTGAATTTGTATATTTTAGTTTTGATGACAGGAAGTGTTGTTTTCTCTAATAATGATGTATTTATACCGTTATTCTTAAAATATATTCGTTATTTAAAGTTTATAGTTTTGGTATTATTCTATTGCAAGGGATTTGTGTACTTGTTCGCAATAGGATACGTGTTTTGGATGTTAAAAAGAAAATTTCCTTTTAAATTATAAATAGTAACATATAATACTCCTCAACAAATCGAATTTAGACGACAAACATTATACATTTAACTGTGTAGATTACTTTCCTAGCCATCACAGCTATATATCTACTTTACTTTATTAGGCTATAAGCGAATTTGTCAGTATACTGCGTAATAATGCTTACAGCCTTTTTTAATACTTGCTATACTAAAAGTAAACATTATTGAAGAACGTCCTAACTCAATGCGTTCATTTGATTCTGCACATGTTTTCCGACATACGCAAGTTTCGAATTCACATAAATTAATATATTCAGATTTTCAATGACTGCTAGTATTAGTTTTGATTGTTTGATCCTAATCAGTATTTGCAAATTATTCCTTCTTCCTTCCGAGTAAGCTTAAAGATCCTTAGTTACCAATGTGTATATCAATTGTTCCTGTTTAAATGATGTGTCCTTTAATTTCTAAGCATTGGCTTCATACAGGACGTCGTATTCATAGGATCTGCAATGATCGTTGTTTATCGTAATACGTGTATTCATCTTGTATGTCAACATAGGTACCAGCAGAATATTGACACTGTGTACTTAATCATAGGTAGATGCGCTTGCTTTTCAAATTAACCTTTTCTTCATAGCTTTCGAGCGTTATTATTATAACTCTTTGGACGACGTCGTTACTCCAGCTGTAATAGAAATTGAAATATTCAGTCCCAGCGTGTTTTCTGGTGAGAAGTGAAGCTTCCCGCTAATATGAGGGGTCGAATGTGAATTTGATTTAATACGAGTCCTCACAATATGCTATGTAATCATCGGAGTTTTGTGCATTACCTTGCATTGGTCCCTTGAAACGTCGATTGCATACTCTGACCATTGATACATGCCAATGCATGCCGCAATAATATACTGTACGCTTTATTTCTACGTTACACTGTAAAGTAGCAGTTTCTTGATAATGAGAGTGTGGTAACAGCTGTATATAGAGAGTGTCTTGCAACATCATATCTATACTGAAACTACGTATATATTATTCGTTTCATTCTATTATAAATCAAAAAAATAAACATATCTAAAGTCGATTATTTTAAAGTTATAACGCAAAAAGCAAAATCGCATAAACTAAGAACATAACTATACTGCTAAAATGAGATGACGTTCCATCTTTTGAAAAACTATGACAACGCAAGCAATATTTTTAACAAATTGATTACTTTCATTCCAAGTGAAAAGATCGCATAAACAATTTAGAAATTTATATTACCTAATAATCATAAGCATATTTTTCAATAAAGAGTGCCAATATTTATTTTATTTATGCTTTCTGTAACGTACATGCATCAGTAATGGAATATCATCAGCAATTTTCTTTCCGGACAGTACCAGATCAAAGTGTTTTTAACAACGTTCACTGAAGCATTAGATTTACTGATAAGGTCCTAGATAAAAATCTTGAGAGATCATTAAGGTAATATACAAATCAAATCGACAATGCGGTATTAGCGGAAGATCTTCTGCGCAGAATTAACATTCTTTATAAAGAAAGTTAATTTGAACAAACAGTGCGATCATTTGAAAAAACAGTATAATATTATGATTTATATATGATTTATATTCTATTTTACGAATGTACAAGCTCTTCAACCAAATGATTATACTACACGCGTCGACGTTTGTAGAAAATTTAAGAAATCTTTTAAAAGATCTTTTAAAAAAGTTTATTTACGAAGGATGGCATTTCAATAAAAACTCAAATGTTTGAGAAGAAAGTCCTCACGTTATTACCGAAACGTATTTTCAAAATCGATTATCAATCAATATCTGGTATAGCATAATCGGTACTGTGCTTAGTTGTGGATTGTACTCAAACATATCGCAATCTCCTACCTTAATAATGATATAGTAGTAATATTCGAACATAGTGATCCACAATCATATTCTATCAGTTCTTGATCACGTACATAGCTTGCAAACGAAATAACAGTAAGAATGATCATTGTGCCATAGACGAAAGAAATATTGAAAAAAATTGATTCTTATACATATAAGCGCTTTGATTTATTTGTGTATACTATACAGCCTTTTCTTTTCACGATTATTTTAATGTCGTCATACGGTGATATATCCGTTGTATCATACGACTCTATATACCTGTCAACGAATTTCCCTTTTATAACTTCTTTCGGAAGAAAAATACAGTTATCAATTTGATAAGTTTAAGGAACTATCTCTCTATCTTAGTATCGTTTATAAATAAAATTTTATTTTCGAGGATATTAGGTTTTCTCTAGCTATTTATTATGTTATTTATTATGTTATACATCGGTTATTATTTGCATCAAGTAATAGTTGTTGCTATTTTTCTACAAATTCTCATCTGCAGTAATAATTTTAAAGAATTATGGATTAATGATAGTACAACGATTTTTTTTTTTGGAACCAAGAAATCTAATTGTTAATTAAACAAAAGCTTTCTTCCAGGTCCTAATCGAAATCAATTTTAAAAATCAATTTAAAAATCCTCGGCAATTATAAAAACTTTTATATCGAAAAAAGGTGAGCTATTCTAATAAAAGATCATCATCATATCTGGCTTCTCTTATTATTATATTATTATAAAATAAGTTTTCTATTTATTTTTGCATATCCTTCCACGCATAAAAATTTAACTGTTAGAGAACGATTTTGTATCTGAATTGTATCCTGGAAAATATATTTTGTTGCTGTAAGCATGTAATCTTTCTAACCTCCGATCTTCCTAATCCATGATTACGTTGCGTAAACACTGTAATTTAAAAGGAGTGAATTCAGCTAAGGACGAAGCTTAATCTGCCGATGAATTTACCAAGTGTCTAGAGACAGAATGAAATTGCTACGTTAGAAACCAAAGCATTCATTCGAGCTAAGCCTAAGACTTACCTTGAATGCTGGAAACCAAAACATTTAAACAAAACGGTTCTTTTTCTATCTCATTATTTCACTATATTTAATTCCATGACAAAACGCGGCAGATGGAAAAGTTAGTTAAAAAAATTTATAGCCCGCTCTGTTAAAATATCTGACGGTATCAATTTGGGCATAACACGTGTCATGTAATATATAATACATACAAAATTAATTTTCTAAAGTTTTTTGTAATCTGGATATGTATAACTATCATTTTACAAACAACATAGATTTAATTTTTTATTTCTCTTATACATATAATACATTTTTTTTTTAATATCGAGCAATGAAATTAAATCATTTTTATCATTTTAGGTATTCTATAAACTGCTATTTACATAGAAAATATGAAAATATAACCGGTCAGTTTTACTATTACTATAACTATTACTACCAATGCCAGTACAAATGACTTTTGTTTGAATGTATTATTTGTATTAATTATGACCTTTAAGTTCGTATATATTTTGTATCGTTACAATGGGAATAATATACATATTAAAAAGATTTGTTCAAGTTAAACTGAGTAAACCAAGCAACGAAGAAATACGAATAAACAAATCGGAAAAAGAAATATTACTTTGGTCAATATTTATTTATTATACGTATATGTATTTATTGCTGAAATTTTTCATTAAATTTTAATATTTTTTAATATATGGATATTACTTATTGGCCAACTTAATAGTATTTATAATATATTATTTATAAGTAATTAATAATCTAATCATACTTAATTATAAGTATGTTAATTAACCGAATAAAGCGTTATTTATTTAGATATAAAATATAGAAAATTTTGATATTATTCGTCAGCCGATCTAATGTCTTATTTACACTGATTTCATCAAAAACATGATTTTCTTGTTGAAAAACATCTCTCTCCGTCTTCATATCTTATTCGAAGTACGAATCCTTCAACTTAAAAAATCCTTTATAAATTATGAGTAAAGAAATAAATAAGAAATACAATGTATATAAATTACAAAAGAAGAAGATTACGTTAGATAATCCAAAGTAAAGTAAGTGTCATTGACGCAAATGATGTGAGCTATGGGCGCACGAACGAGATGAGGAAAAATTTGGAATCATTTTAAAATAAGAATCCCCATAAAAATAAGACGTATCATGTTCGATGACAAGCCCTTCGACGGTTGCTAGTGGCCAACGGGCATTCCATTTTAATCGAACGGTTAACGAAGCATCGCACGCTACTCCATTGTCCCGAACGCATACCTCGAATAGATTTGATGCACGGTTCTCTTCAACTTTATATAATTATATGCCATGATTCAATGAACTTCGGATGGAACGCGCTTATCTCGCGCAATGCGAACGATTCACTCTTGAACAAAAGGTTCGTTCGGTCCCTCTTTAACCTCTCTTTAGTGTGTTTTCTTTCCTTCTCTATTCGTCAGGGTTCTTTTTCATTCGAAGAAATTAAGTTTGAAAGGACGGGGATATGAACGCTTTTGGAAATCATCGCCTCCTATCTCATCATTCTTCTTTATTTCTTACGAAGTATAATAATACTAATGATAATAACATTAATAGAAGAGAAATAAAAATGAAAGATTGAAGATACGAGAGTTCGCGTTGGCCATCGAATTTTTCAATCCTGTCAACATCCATTATGACGTAAAGCAAGATTATCCGTAGCCTCTAACCCTCAAGTGTAATTTATACCTCAAACGCGAGATCGTGCTATGATCTTGGAACGGTTTACGCTCGGCCATGAAGCGAGCAATCGAGACACGAGATCCATTGTGTTCGCCGATCTTGAACGTTCTTGCTTGCTGCGAAAGGAAGAAAAGTTAAGATGAAAATAACGCGCGTACGGGCTAAAGACCGAGGTAGTACTTTCTTTCAATTTGCCGGCTCGATCCTCATAACTACGTACACGCGGCATCGACTTTATGTACATTATCCCGACGAAAGAGAAGGGAAAATGAAACGAAAGATCGCACCGAGAACCGAGAAATTCGTAGAGCCATTATCCTCTTTCACGGTGTATACTATGCATTTAAGCAGCAGCGATGGAGAATCGCGAGCACGGCCTTGCTCGTGACCATGACCCTCTCTTTCTCTCTTTCTCCCTCCCTCCCTCCCTCCCTCTCTCTCTCTCTCTCTCTTTCTTTTTATCTCTCTTTTTATCTCCTTTTCTCTCGGTATCTTTGCTCCCCATAGAAGAGTACGTATCATCCGGTGGTTCTCGCCGACCCTGAAGATCGACTTCGTACGTGTTCTCGCAGTCTCTGCAGGGCTGTCGGCCGTTACTCACCTGTTTTCACCGTCGAACGCGTCTGTAATTCTCCCTTTGGTCGCTTCTTGCTTCTTCGATGCGCTTTCAAGGCTATTTATGGAGGCGAAAGAGCAGTGCCGATGATGCCGATGGAGACTCGCGAGGAATCGCTTACTGCGACAGAGAATCTGGCAATCAACGACGTTACAGTTGTTCAATGATTCGTAATGGTTAATTTTTTTAACTTGTTAAATTAAACGCAATCTTTAGTACACCATATTAGAAAAACAAATAGTTGCGCTTAATATTTGTCCATGTAATTACTTACTTTGGTAAAAACGGCTATTTATTAAACGAGCTACCTCGAAAAAAAAATTGATAATTATGGCAGTTTATTCTACAAGAAAACGTTGCTTCTGATCTCTTCGTTAATAATCTTGTTATAACATGGAGATTAACATTATAAGCGTCTTTTTTGAGTATATATATATATATATATCTATATAGTTAATAGAAAATAAATGAAAAAAATGTTCGATTTCAATGTGACGCTTCTCTTGATGACAGTATAAAACAAAGTTCATCATCGAAGTTATTTCATTCTTGCGGTCTCGCATATACCGCTATTCTCACTTGGCTAGATCTCTCCTCTTCTTCACGTAACCACTTTGTTGTTGCGAAAGAAAAACCGCGGATGTTGTTCCCGATTTGATATCGTTCCGTAAGAAAATCCTTATTATTACGTTATTATTATGCCGGTAGCAATTATGCAGGTGCACCTTACCGGATCGTCCAAAGAAGAAAGAAAACGGTAACGTGCATTGGAGCGAGAAAGCAAAGAGGGTAGCACTGCGTTTATCCGCATCAGGAGTTATTGTTTCCGTTTCTCGCTTGACGTTATCGCGATTGAACCGGCTTATACCTACTGTATGTGATACTGTAATGTTACATGTACCTACTTCTTCGCATACTTTTGCTCGCTAAAATCGGTCAAACGATCGAAAAAGAATCAAAGGATTTGTATGGCTACGTATTCTCTAACGACGAAACCTCGGAATGTGCATTATTTTTATTTAGAAGAAAATAATATTGCTAATTTATCTTTTTATAACATGGAATGTAGACTAAATATTTTTATTTATACGTGTATGTATGCGTGTATGGATTGTAATCGTAAATTTTAATACTTACTAAGTTCTTATAATTTATAAATAGAAATAAGCAAGTATTACAAATTAATAGTAATAATTTATTAATACTTGTAAAGTATATATATAATAAAGTATATATAAATGATTGAAATATAATTGGTTTATAAGAGGTATATACAGGAGGTCTCATTTAAATCCAATCGTCAAAATATTTGTTTTGAATCGAGTGGTAAGAGGAAAAACACACAGTTATATCTTTCGAAAGAAAAAATATAACAATATAGAAATTGTCGAGATATCAGTTTCTCTTTCACACGTTATATCTTTGTTATTATAATATTTGATGCCACTTCTCTGAACTCGAAAAGATCTTGTATGAAAAAGATTACGTTTTAATAAGTAAAAGAAACATTAAACGTATACGTTTACAATTTTATTTTAAGATCGTAGTTGGCATAAACTGTTACACAAATACATACATACGTTCAAAATGACCTATCGCATTAGCGATTACGATCGAAGACGTTATTCATAACGAATAAGAAAAGATTGTTTCAGAAAGATCAGATCGTTGACTGGCATTGGTGCAGTCAATTGCACGAAACTTTTCGTCGATTTTTACAAAGTAAGAAAGGAACACAGGAAAAAGAAATAGTCGATGAGAAATCGAAATCGTTACTTCTTCGAGCACCTTCTTTGTTGTTATTTGAGAGCAGTCTCGAGATGACCGTGATGAGAAACAACAACGAGAAGTACGAGGAGGTACGAGTAGTACGAAGTCGTGCTGGTGCAAGGCGAGTTCGAGGAGAATAGTGGCAAGAGAGGAACTGCGAGGGAACTCGAAGCGAGATCGGTTAGAAGAGTCGAAGAGGAGAGAGAATAACGGGCAGCAGTACCTCTTGGCGCGCCGTACAGGCCCTACGTGCTTTTATTACGTGTACGCGAGTCGATCTCTCCAAAGGACTCGTATCCTTTCTCCTCTCGTTTCGACTAATGTTCTTCGGCCGTACAATTTTCTTCCGCGGTGAACGTAAATTATTCATTTATCATAATATTTCGAACGAAATTGTGACGCTTTTTTTTACTCGATCTTGACAATTTCTATGATTTATAAGAAAATATCTATAGAGATTATGCAATATACTGTGTAGTATCATATACGACAATATATCTCATACTTAAGAATTTTTATATTTCGAAATTAATGTATCGATATTCGTGAATTTGATTACATAAATGATCGATAATCTATGATCGATATTCGAGTTTCTTGATCTTTGAACGAGAGAACAACCGTGGACAATTCTTTTACATCAATAGATAAATCATTTCAAGAGGGAACGTATATTGTGACTTTTTATTCTATCTTGACAATTCCTATGATTTATAATAAATATATAGATTATGCGATATACTGTGTAGTATTATATATGGCGAATGTCTCATACACAAATCTTTTTTTTATACTAATATTAATGTATCGATATTCGTGAATTTGATTACATAAATTATAAATGAACGATAATCCATACTCGAGTTTTTTGATATTCGAAAAGGAGAACAACAGTGAACGATTCATTCACGTCAATAATTAAATCTTATAAAAAATGGATGTACGTTGTAAATTTTTTATTTGATCTTATAGATTTGTATGGCATGCAGATTAAAATATACATTTTAACGTAATATTATACAAAAAAATTGTTACATTCCAAAATAAAAATAAACGGTTGATTGCACAAATCGTTGGAAATTTATATTTGAATTTCTTGAATCTCAAAAACAAGGGCAACGATGGACAATTTTTTCATGTCAGTAGATAAACCGTGGAAAGAACGGACGTATATAGAAAACGTCGGACGTTGAAACGAAGAGGAGGTTTAAAGTTTTCAGTTACTTTTACCGTATAAAGCCGTTCATCATGAAGGATTCGGTTTAAATTTCCAACGAAGTCGAGTCGGTACTCGAATCGGTAGCGTTTTTGCTTCAAGTTGTCGTTGAGAGAAGAAAGAGGAGCAAAAAAAAGAGGAGGAGAAGGACAAGGAGGAGGAGGAGGAGGAGGAGGAGGAGAAGGAGGAGAAGGAGGAGAAGAGCGGAGAAAGAGAAAGAAAGAAGAAGAAACAGAAGAAGGAGAAGAAGGGAGAAAAGTCGCCCGACGGCGTACAACGAAGGAAGATTCGAAGAGAAGAAGAAGAAGAAGAGGAGGAGGAGAAGGAGGAGGAAGAAGAAGAAGAAGGAGAAGAAGAAGAGGAAGAATAAGAAGAAGAGGAAGAAGAAGAGGAAGAGGGTAGCGTCTCTTCACAGGTGTCGCTCCAGAGCACTACCACTCGAGAGGCCACACTTGCTGCTGGTACCGCGAACGCGAACGGTAAACCGGTGCACCAATGTCGCTCCACCTTCGCGACGAAGTACCAACGAGTCGGAAATTAATTTTAAAATCTATATTGAACGTGATACACCTTAATCCATCGTAAACGTGTATCCGCATGAGCAAGCTACTTAAAATCATCTTTGCGCGAGATCACGATAATTTTAGAACAGGAAAAAAAATATAAAAGGAAAAAGAAACAAATGACAAGAAAATAAAGAGAAAAGGAAAAGAAAAAAGAGAAAGATCGAATGGCAACTGTAGCACGTTGAAACTACGAAAGCAAGTATTCGTGATCCGTGTGAAAATCCACGAAAGGGAACTGCGAAATCGTGGATCGTGGATTGTTGATAGCTTATTTTGGATCCATGCTGTAAGTGTGCATTCTATCGAAGAGAAATGAAGTCGAGTATTTCGAATCATGGGAAAGAGAACGTGAGTTCGTTTCTCTGATAGGAGGGAAAAATAATTGATAGAAAATCGTTTATCTTTCGAAAAGGAGCAAATAAGAAGAAGAAGGAAGAGAAAAGAAAGGAAAGGAAATTTTGTACATTTCGAGTTTATTAGGCAAGGTGCAAGGTACCATCGTTTGGCTCAGGAACGTTTGGTTGTTCGAGCAGTTGGGATCGAGAAGACCGGTCTCGGCATATCCACGAGGTAATATTGTGCATGCGTGCATCGGTACGTGCGTACGCTGTGTGATGGCCGTTATGTAATCGGCTCCACTCTACTCGTATAGGCCAAGCCACGCGAACGAGCAACGTCAGAATCGAAAGTAATCGACCGATACGGAGGATCGTTTCGATTTTGCCGTGCCGTCACGGATTATGGAATGGTTCGATACCGATCCTCTTACGATCGTTTCATTACAGTTCCTTTGAAACTTTACTTGGGCGGTCAATTTCCTGTTTATGTTTAAAAAAACGTACAGCTACAAGGATCGATCGACCGAACTTCTGTACTTACCTATTTACCCTTGGTGAATGTATCAGGCGAAAGATAGGGAGAGAGAGAGAGAGAGAGAGAAGGAGAGAGAGAGAAAGAGAAAGACAAAGACAGATACTCGAGTAACCAAGTCGGCAGGACATTCTCGACGGTGATTTTCAAAGTGAGGGCGGCAGACAGATATGGACGACGGCGTGCAGAACGGTCTACAGTCGGAGCAGTGGTTCTCGACGTTCGAGAAAGGAGACAAGCGACCAAACTCGATCGGTAGCGGTGCCCTACGCTTCATTCGTACTCGCAGCAGCATCCGAAGAGATCTTAAGAAGCACTGCAATCGGTGAGAAATTGATCCTTAATTTAAAATAGACTTCGATCGTTATTTCGATCGTTATTTCCTACCGATCTTCGTGACTTAACGCGAGTTTCATCCATTCGCATAGCATTCGCAAAGACACGAAGCTCGAGCGGAAACGTAATTGGCATAATGGCTACCGACGACTCGGTCGTCATGGCCGTACCACCAAGCGAGAAACTTTCAAGTTTTCTTGTATCGCAAATTATCACACGACTTAACTCCCCATGAATGTAACTACCTGCGATTACTCGCCAGATGTATATTGATGGGTAATCTTATATCACATTTTTAGATCCTCTAAATGGATGACTTAAAGTCGTTTAAAATCGTTCTTTAATTACATTTATATTTTATTGCTCTCTAATTTGGTACAAAAGTAGGATATATTTGCCTTACAGTATTTAATATCAAGGGCTACGCGTGTTCCTCCAGAAAAAAAGAAATGAAAGAAGAAAAAAACAGTAAACGATTGGATAGAAATAATAGATCGGCACGCGCATTCCTCTTTCAGTAAATCGTCGCGAGAACGATCTCGATGTTTCTCCTCGAAAGGAAAAGCATCCGGCAACGACCGGCTTAGGCTTTCGGTCCTTTTCGAATGAACGAACGAACGGCAATGGTGAACGAAGGGCTAATGGAGCGTAACGAAGGTACACAAGTATCATCGGAAAAAAATGTTCTGCTCGGTAAATTTCTAACAAGCGGATCTAATTGTTTCGAAAATTGATCTAACAAGTTGCCTAAGCCATTTGACAATTAGTATCGACATGAGAATTATTTCTATTACGTATAAATTTATTATCAATGTTTACGTAACTATTAAGAACTATTACAATCTATGCATGAACGTCAAATTTGATATTATACTGTTACTAAATTTAGTTGTAAATTATGTTACATTAGAATATTCGAATGATATTTTCCCACCGTATTAATTTTCGCTTTACTAAAAATTAAAAGAATTATCAATAACCAGTATTCAATTAACCTTTTTCAAATATTCTTGAGATTTCTATCGCGATATTTATAATATTACTAAAATATACTTGTTAATAAGACTAAAGTCTAATATGAAAAATATAAATAATGGATTCTATTGTATAATATTTTTTATCTACATATTTAAGTTATTTTTTACGTACATATCTAAAATCTCATTGATTCGAGAATCGACATATTAAAGACTAATGATTAAAAACATGTCGGAAAGAAAATATTCGCAATGTATCTTGTGCGGAAGAGTAATAATAACAATTCGATCATTTACGGACGAGCATCGTTGCCGGCGGGAAGGAAAGGGCCAGGGAAACGCAAGGAAGGTAAAAGTATCATCGGAGGCGAATCCGTTGGCGCAGTTGGAATGCTGTATGACTTGCGACTCGTCATGCCGCAAACCAGTCCGTACGAAAGGACCCCCGTAGTTACGATTCACGCACCTTTGGCATTACGTCGAGTAAGCTCGAACGCAAGAACATTCGATATCCTTGTGTCGTGGCGTAGAAAGGATAATCGTTTGGCGCGAACGAGAAAGGAGCTCGAGCGATTACCTTTCGAGATTTTTCACGTAGCAACTTTCCCATTGCATCAAGTCAATATTTTATTCTTATCTGTGTCTCTTCATCTTTCGGAACGTTCGTCTCGTCTATTTATTTCTAATACGTTCCCTGTTTAACGTTGTTCACGTTATATCCGTCGAATACAACATGCTCGAGATGGCGCAGAAAAGACGGCTCAACCAACGAAGGGTCAATAATCCACGTAAGCTTCTTCACGATTAACCGCTTTAAGTATCGATTCTTCCTACACGAATGTGAATTCTTAAGACGAATCAGCAAGGAGCTATTACGTCCGATCATCGCGTAATCCGCTTTCGTATACGTCGATGCATAGGTAAACTGTATATCCCGGTTGATCGACATGCCCGAAGAACGAGCAAGAGATGGGAAAGAAAGCTGGCTGTAGCAGGAAGTAGAAGCAATTTGTAGAATTCGCGGTCCTTGCGGTGCGTGAGAAGAACCACGGCTACTACTAATAATCGCTTCGTGGAATTCAAGACGGTCGCTTGTCTTACGACGAGACAGCTTCGTGATTCTTGCCCCGCGGCGATGACTATGAACTTATCCTTTTCTCTGTAGAAAAGTAATTAGAATCTGAAGAGGTAAACTTACCGATCTCGCGATCGTTGTAAGTCGTCGACCGTGACACAACGATTTTACACGCGTGGGTGTCATAAAATCCTTTTTATTACACGTTCCTTTTAAATATATTTCCATTGAAATCATTCGTGTCGAATCATAAAATCGATCATACTCTTCTTAGAAACTCGATCTACGGATGAAGAATAAATCATTTATTTTATACGAATTTTTATATATCTCAAGGATAATAATTGTTACGTTCTACTTAACTCTTACGTTATTTTCCATTACAAATACACTTTTATTAGCATAATCATAATTATCATTATTACATTATATAATTCAATTTTTTAACAGTCATGGCCTATTCTCAGAAATTTTCCATATTTTCTCTTCTAACCAGGGACCCTCGACAAATACATCCCAAATACCAGAATTCGCGACATAGAAAGTAAATAAAATAAAATACGAGTTATATCGAATAATATAAAAAGATTCAAAGCAAATTTGTTACTTTCGGGAATCCTACTTGTCAGTTCGTATTATCGTATAATACAACAGATATGAACATACCAGATAAATAAATATAAATGACTCGCTCTAACAAAAAACAAACATTAAATCGGAAATGTTGCCAAACACAACATATACGGAAATAAAAACAACTTTATATCATCGCTAGATGAATGTTACGGAAGTAAATAAATTGAAATAAATAAAGATTTCAAAAATCGACGTCGATAGAGACGGAGAACGTAGAAAAGAACGGAGAACGGAGAAGTTACAATGGCGATAAATGCCACTCGCGCTAACTAAGAACCAAGGCGTATCGACTTTATCCAAACCATCGACTTACTCCGACGAGATTATTAAACGAAGCCGTCGTATTATCGACTTCTTTCGGGCCACTGCATTATCGGCTATCGCGAATATCGCGTGAACGAGACAAGGCATTCATAAATAATACGCTTTGCTGTAAGTTATAGACGATGTAAATTACGTTTAAGCGACAGGGGGTAACTAGAGAAGCACATCACTTTTTCTCTCTCTCTCCCTCTTTTTTTTCTAACAAACATGCACGAAAAAGAGTCCTGTCCAAAGCCACGGGTGTCTTTTTCGTGCAAGTAGCCTAAACGAACGGAAAAGAAGATCGGAACTCGGTACGCCGAAAATCTTGGATACGGTCGATCGAACGAAAAGAATTATCGCGATATATTTCATGCTTTAAAGTCGAACGGGATCGGACGAAATCGAGTTGGCCGGCTTGGCTCGGTTCTAGAGGGGCCCCCGTCGCGCATAATAATCCTTCGGAGGGCCACACGAGGAAACCCAGTTTGGCTCCTTCGGACTCCTCTGCGTATGTTCAAGAGAGAGAGAGAGAGAGAGAGAGAGAGAGAGAGAGAGAGAGAGAGAGAGAAACGGAACGAACGTACACATACACTCGTACTCCTTTTACACATTGGCGCACAGAGAAGAGAAGCAGAGGCCGCACAGCTTCGAACACTTCCGTGTTGTACGACTAATGAATCGTCTTCTCTCGTCGAGCCCTTCCACCCCTTACCCCTCCCTTCCCCTTACCGCACCCCTTCTTTTTTTTCTTGGATCGGCTTCTTCGTCTTCTTTCTCTCCTTCTTCTTTTTTTCTTTTTTTTTCTTTTCTTTCTCCGTCGTATTTACCACCCATCGCATTTTTTTCTTTTTTTTTACCACTGACCGATCGAGTCTCCTTTTCCCTCCTTGTCTACCTCCTGCTACGCCATTTATCGAACGTATTCGTACGCTCGAAACGGGCTGACCTTATCGACGCCTTCTTCTTCTTCGATCGCGAGCTCCGCGTGCTTATCGAACACGTTCTTGCTTACGATAAGGTCTGATCTTATCGACACCTTTCAAACTTGGTATTTTTTTTGCTTTTTTATCAGGGATCTTCCGGTATACGGTGTAATGCCAACCTGACTGCCACACGAATTTTGTACGTTTTATTCTGGGGTCACAGATGGGTTTTCATAATTATAAGCTCTTATAATGAAATAATTGAATAGTATGATTGAATAAGACTTATAACGATAAATTATTAAATAGTATGATCGAATAGAACTTTTATACCCTTATCAATGGTATGTTTATTTCTAATGATTGTTAATGATTATATTGATAATCAGCTTAAAATAGTACATTTTGGTTTGAAAGAGCTTAAAAGAATTACATGAAAAGGAGAAATATATCGCTGAAGACAACAATAGTCTATTTTTTGTTTTGTGATTGTAATTATTATAAATTTATATTATGTTTGATAAATAATTTAATTACTAATATTCACAGCACTAATTTACATGTAAGTATATTATAAATATACAAGTAAAATTTTTATTCATATTTTTATCATTTAAAATATCATAATTAATATCATTAATTAAAATCATTATCATCAATTTTAAAAAAGCGAAAATGCAATGTAATAGAACAATTACTAATTAAATCACTTTTTACTTTACTATTATTTTGCGTTACTAAATATTTTGTATTCGGTGATATTCGAGACATAGCGATTAAATAAAAAGATTTAGTAGTATCGGTTATTGATGATCACTATCGTATCACTTAGAAACACTCAAACACGATTTGATTATGATGAGAGTTAACGTGTTAAGTTATCTGTTGGCATCAAATAATACAATTAACTATAAGAGATAAATTAATTGTAGATTATCAAATTGGTTAACATTGTATTTTTTCTAAGCATACGTAAAACTATCTACGATACGTTAAAAGGATGCACTCTTATAGTCGTATCTTGATTAGGCATACGAATGTCACGTAAATGTATTTAAGAACGGTTGAAACGATCATTGATTTGTATAATGAGCTTTACATGAGGCATCCATCTTTCTCTAACTCCGTGTAACGAATCCTGTAGAGTTATCGAACACGCGTTAACCGTATAAGAACACGGCGTATACAACGTGCACACTATTGGCTTAAAGAGGAAACAGATTTTTATGGTGTTCAGTCTCCATTGCGTAGACACATATCGATAAATTTCACTTGGAATACGTCCTCTTTCTCTTTCTCACGCACTCGACTATTTTATTTATTGCACGCGGGGTCAAGCAGTTGTTCAACGATATCCCGTATCACCTATGCCGCGAATATATCCATCGCTCGAGAGGTGGTTCTACATTTTATCGTACATTTATCGGCGCTAACGTGTGAAATTGGATACGTAATAAACGTAAGGGGTTCATCCGTAACTTGGTATGAATAGTACTTATAGCAGATCGATCGCGAGAAAGGTCAATTCAACTGGAAACTATCATCCTTTCTAACTTTGAGTTAATCTTTTACAAAAATGTCAACTCTCTATAATGTAAAGCAACATTTTAACTCACACATTCCAAAATTACAGACGTATAACTCTCATTTAAATCGATTAATATTTTCTAAATTATAGTTTTACCTAGTATAAATAATACTATATATTTACATTGTATAATTTTCCTTTAATATTTAAGTAAAAGTTTTACTTACTGTACTATAAATTATATTATATGTTTCGCATTGTATAATTTTTCGTTAAACAAAAATTAGATTATAAATGGTCAAAGATAGTTCGAATAAATTTGTTGTGGAGAATTTCGATAGACTTGTGAAGAAAAATTTCGATAGATTTAATACTATGCATTATACGGTCCTCGTATGTCTCCAGACGTGATAACATTACTTTTACCCAAAACTCCTGAGTCACCACTGATGCAATATCTTCATCTAATTAATAAATCAAATCAATAGAAAACGGTTTTATTTAAAAATCACTTTCAACGTGGATACACATGATATATCAAAAGCGGAAGAAATCAAATCGGTGTTAAAAAATAATTATAGGGAAAAAGAAGGATTATTTGTTAATAATATTTATGTTTAAAACAATATTCTAAAAAATTCGTTGAATAAAATAAAGCTTTGAACCGATCGATGACGTTAAAATACGTTCAACGATGAAAATGCGTAATGGAGAAGGCAGGTTTACCGAAGCAAGTTCGGGTACCTGTATCTAAATCTTAGATTCCGTGTACGGTTCAGCGAAGTCGACCTCGCTGCCACGATCTCGAGCCATTACTCATAACCATTACGTTCGGGTTCGGGCACCGATATTATCCGATGAAGGCTGATAAGCCTTTTAGACGGTTTCTCGCGTGCTCTATGCTTGCTCGTTGTTTATACGTGGGTGTACGTCCAAGGAACACGTTGGTACGGAACAGTAGAGGCTAAGACGATAAGCAAGGACGTGCTTGTGAAACTTTGTGTCGGTCTCTTTGGTTAGAAAATTGTACCTACACTTGCGGTTAATTTCTAACCAGCGTTCCTAATTGTTTTTAAAATAACTCTAATAAGTTGTTGAACCTATTTCGCTATTATATTATTGATACAAATTATTCCTATTGTGTATACATTTTATTATCAGTGTTTATACAGATCTATTAGTTACGGTTAACATTTTATATAACATTGTATTCAAAATTATACGTCATATTTAAAATTATACCATATTATTAAATTTGTCTATAGATTATGTTACATTAGTGTGTTCGAACAACTTTCTCCCTCTATATGAACAGTTGTCTGACTAGAAATCAAAGATCTATACTCACTGGAATCACTTGTGTCATTAGTGAATATGTCGACAGTGTAAACAAAATCTCCGCAACCTATGTCGTGCAAAAGAGTTACATTTTTTGGAAACATATACGGTAACAGCTTTCTTTTACCCTAAAAAAATATCAATATTTCATAACGTAATGATTTCAAAAAAACAAATTCTTATAATTAATGTTATCCAGTTGGATTTGCTTCTTACCGGTAATATCGGACAAATTTGATCTTCAAGATTAAAAGCTCTTGAAATATGAAATTGTCGGATGTAAGATTCTAATTTGGTAGATCGTTCTTCGAAAAGGAACTTACACAGTTTCATGGGATTATCGGGTAATGGAAATTTAACACCGTCGAACCTTTCCGCCACAAAATTAATCTGCGTTAAATCAATAAGATATAAAAAATAAAAAATATAATTAAAGTACAAGTAACTGAAAAAATATAGTATATTATACAGAGTTATAATATTAGAATATATATAGATAGATAAAATAATAGAGTATATCGATAATCGATAAAATAGTTAATTTGTATTATTAAATCGTGGTAGTATATGTAAAAACTTTTCATACAATATATCTATATTATTTCCGTCCATAGATATCAAATATCTCAAAACTGCTTGAAGTAACAAATAAATTTATTAAGAAAAATTTGCATCGCTCTGAGTAGAACTTACAAATGTAAACATTTTTCTTTTTACTCATGACCTTTTTAAGTTATGAAGGTTAATATAGTTTTTTAAATAGATATATATAATTTTTGTTTGAAAATTTATATAGTACTGATCATTTGTAATAAAAATCCAGTGAAAAACTGCCATTATGCATCGTTTATCAGATAATCGGCATCTTAAGTATTAAAGTAATTGGTCTTTCATAACACAATTTGAAAAGCAATGATGTGACTACATAATATTTTGAAGTCGAAGAGAATTACTGATCCTCAACTAGTAAAAATACACAGTTTATTAATTTGTAAATAATCCATGGAGTATGAATCACAGTACAGTTAGTCGATCGTTAAGATGTGGATTATCTTGTAAACGATGCATAATAGCAATTTTTTACTATATATGATTTTTATTGACTACTACCATATATAAATATACAAAAATCAAAATTATACGTATTCGTTTAAAAAATCTATGTTGACTTTCATGTCTCGAAAAGGTCACGAGTAAAAAAAAATTTTTACATGCACTTTATAGCTGACTCGGAAATTTCTCTTATTAAACTTTCTCGTAATTTCAACCAGTCACGAGATATTTGCTCGGACATCTATGGATAGATACCCCGTATAATCTACAAAAATATTAAAGAAAATAGATTAATCTTAAATTATTTAAGAGATAAACAAGTTTGTATTATGTACAGTTTCCGCACTTCAAATTTAACTTTTTGTAAATTAAATTATTCATTCTTTCTCAAGTTGATTTTTTCTACAAAATTGTTTTCTTATCATTTTGTAATAAAAATAATCGACAGATGATAAATGAAATATTTTATGGTGATTTACGTGCTCTTACTTAAAATATCAAGTGATCTGAATAGAAAGTTGAGTGAAAATGATCCGGCACGGAATGTATCAAATAACAATTGAATTTGGTTTTGATACGTTGCAATATTTACACTGTTGAAGATTATTAATTATAATTAATTATAAACTTAACATCATATCTTTTTCTCGTGCGTTAAAGTAAAATTGAATCGAAACGATTATATTTTTTACTAAATAGATAATTTCGAGACAGGTCTCGGTTGCATCGACATTAAATTGACCTGAAATTCTTACAATTTACGAGAAAGAGTGATTTCCCGTAAATAAGTGATTTGAGTTTGAAACAAAGTATAAACTCGTGTCAATTTTCTCTAACTTCTTAATTGTTGATTGGATAAGCTATGATTTGAAATTGTAGTGTGGAATGTATTTGTTAAAAATATTTTCTGGTTACTTTTACATTTGAAAGAAGATAATCTGGAAAAAAAATTTCCTAGAAAAATTTGATTTACGAAAGGTTAAATTTGATTCGTAAAAGATTGAATTTGAATGGCAAAAAGGTGAGTATGATTTGCAAAAAGGTGAATTTAATTATAGAAAAAAGTTGAATTTCGAATGCAAAACTAAAATAATACTTACAAGAAGGTCATCCTTATCCGTAATGGGCTGGTTGATTATCATGTAAACTTTGCTGTCATTATTAAAACCGATTATTTCCAAGTCGAATAAGGAATTCTCGTATACCGTCACTGATTCATCTAAGATTTTTGTCACGGTATAATTCATGGCCTGCCAATTTGTAATGAATATATTACTTACGGAGTACCAATTTGTTGATCGATCAAATTAATATATCGATGTGGATTTTAGTAACAGATATAGAAAGTTTACTTATTTACTATGTTAACAATATGTACGCACTAAAAACTCTTATCAACTCGTTAAGCGATAAAAAACGGTCATTCAAAATAGTTTGTTACAAACTTTAAAGTGATTATCACTCATTTTATTGTTTCGTCTTTGTTAGAAAAAAACAACAAGGACAAAGTCATGAAAATTAATTCTTTGCACTCTTTATCTTTTTGTATACTTTACACTTTTAAAAAGTAAAAAGTATTTATATATTTTTTACATAGTTTAATGCAATAAAAATAATAAATTTTGCAATAAAAAATCATTAGTACGCCATTCCAAAGAATGTCGAGTCACGCTCGACATACGAGTGCAGATGATTAAGATCGAATTTTAAATTCATTTATTGAACTCGTAACATAAATACAATTTAATTCATTAAAAATAATGAAAAGTAATTTTGACTAGACGAACAATTTGAAAACAGGAGAAGAGTAGTACTTACCTTCGTAACTGTGATCATGCTAAAAGAAATAATCACGAATGCCGTAATTAGCATCATCTCGTTATATCTTTCAACGATCCAATTAGCAAGAACGAAACTACAAAATAGCACTGTGCACGTAACTCGGTAAGGAAACTTGGTAAGCTTGTGCCAAGTCAATAGTCGATGGCGATATGACTTTGCAAGACTCGTAACAGGAAAAAATAAGAAATATGTACATATATTGATATGCGGTATAATCGAGTTCTTATCGTTCAGCACGAACTATTTTCGTGACGATGCTTTGTATTACCAAACGATAACGTAATTATCTACCTGCCAGTGCTAGAAATTAATTGGTTTGCGAGTACGAAAATCGGCTCGTCGGTCAAAAGGCAACGTTCCGTGAAAGATGCAACCATATCTACAAGTTTCGCTGATGTGTGTGCGTTGTATTCGCATATGCGTGTATGCGTAAGTGATGTACCGTTATCAGCTCTGATCCGATCGCGAGAAACGTCAAGGAAGAGAACGCAATGATAAATAACATCGCAAGACGTTCTCCTGTTTCCCTCTCTTTCTCTCTTCTTTTCCTTCTCTCTTTCCTTCCGTCGAGAGACGACGTTTCGGCGTTCTTCAAAGGAAAGTGACGAGCCTGGATAACGGGGCGAACCTCTTCGAAAGCACCGAAATCTCGTTCATACATACACGAGCGACTCACGACGTTCCTTGCCTTACTGCCTGTCGTCTCTAAAATCCGAATCCTTATGCGAATCCGCGAGAATTTTGTCAGCGTACGAGCGCTAATCTTCTTCCAAGCTGTCCCCTTCTACGGCCTGAAGTACACAACTTACGACACGTCGTAAAGTTTTTAACGCTAATGAACGCGTTGACGGAAGCCTGGATAAAAATAAGCTCGAGGAGCTCAGGACGCACGCACGTCTTGTTATTAGCCCTTTCGCTTCTGCAACAACGTTTCTTTGTGAAGTTCCAAAGCGAAATCGAGAAAAATTTATTTTAACACATTATATGCGGGTTGTTTTGCATCTTATTTATCTCTTGCCGCAAGCCTTTACTTGGCTATTTTGTTAGAATCCAAAGTATTCATATTTTACATATACGAATGCAAAAAAGTTTTGTTAATTGTAGAATAGCGAAGTAAATAACAATATGAAAAGAAATGCTTAGCACGTAACTAAGCTAATGTTTTACGAGTCTTAAATTTGTCTATTACGTGTAAATAAGGTGTAGGAAATGTAAACAAAGAGAGCTCCTTGACCCGCATATAATATTTTACGAAGCATACAAATAAAAACAGATTATTCCCATAGCTCATAGTGCGAGCGTTCTATGATAATTTGCAACCTAGCTAGAAGGATCCAGTACTCGTATATAGCCGCCGAATCAAATATACTACTTCGTAGCTTCCAACCGACTACTATTACATCTCCTATTACGCGATGTTTGCCGCGATTTCAAAGGCAATTCGCCACGGCGGGTATCTCGTGGTCCGATAATGGTTCTCGAGGAGGTTTCAGGTTCACTAGAGTATCCGCTCATGACGTGGTGGCCTCGGATAAAGATCTAAGTGGGTACATAGTTCTATGCGTACACATGTATGGTCGTACATCTATACATATCTATACATATTTCTAGTTCTACAGATTATATATATATATATATATATATATGTGTATATATACATATATATGTAGACACGTTGAACCGCACTCTAAGGAAGATCCTTAAATATAAGAAGGTAACGAAGGTAAAGGTTTCTCCGTGACGTCCGCTTCGTTCGGAGCCGTCAGGGGTCAGTGAGCGGCTCCGGTCGGCCAACCCGGCTCTGAATTCTCTCTTCGATCGTTTTCTTCTGCTTCTTCTTCCTCCTCCTCCTCCTCCTTCTCCTTCTTCTCTTCTTCTTCTTCTTCTTTTTTTTCTTCGTCTTCTTCGTCTTATTCGTCTTCTTCTTCTTCTTCTTCTTCGTCTTCTTCGTCTTATTCGTCTTCTTCTTCTTCTTCTTCTTCCACCTTCTCTGCCTCCTTCTTCTTTTTCTTCTTATTCTTTTACTTCCACCTTCTCTGCCTTCTTCTTCTTCTTCTTCCTCAGCTTCTTCTTCGTTCTCTCTTTCTCTCTCTTTTCACTTGTGCACTTCTTTCCCCGTTTGTGTCGAGCTCTCAACACGTCCTGAACGAATATCCGACTCCGATAAGTCTCGCGCTTGCGATTTATTGCCAACCTCCGAGAGTCACAGACTCTTCTTCTTTCTTCCTTTCCCAATGGAAACTATTAAGCACGGTCCACCGGCGCAGTTGGAGGTTAATCGGAATACGGCATGAGTTGCCCGATTCGTCTTGATCTTGTATACTCCTGTGAAAACTAAAACCAACGATGCTTATAGATCTGAGAGAGTAAATAGAAATCTTTTGACTTGTTAAGATATTTTTGACAATAGTTTTATTGGATAAACCTGAGACGTCTTTATTGTTTCGTTTAAATCATCTGAAGTTTTGTGTCTTGTCGTAATCAACGTCATATGTCACAACGATGCGTTATCTAAAAATGACTGGGAAACGTTTAGCATTTGAACCTTGCGAACGCGAAACGAAGATAACAAAACGTGGCTTATAATTGTTCTTTAAAATACGCTTTGAGGAAAGTCATATGTGAATATGCCGTTATCGGTTTTGTTTATTTGATATGAGGTATGTAAATGAGTCGAAATAATCGTGGTGTGATGTAATTACAAAGACCTTGAAAAAATTTCTCATGATAAATATTATATCTTATTCTTTCATTTTCGCTCTTTATGATTAGACAGTAGCTAATAACGATCGACTCGACTTTCTTCGCAAAAAAATATTTCGTCACAATTTAAAAAAAACGAGGCGATTGAGACGATTGAAAACATACTATTAATACGTCTAACTTTTTCTAATAAAATTTTTCAATAAGAAAATATCACGCAAATATATGTAATTTATTAACAAAAAAAATGTTCTCTTTAAAATCATTAACGGTTTATGATCTTTCAGTTCTTCTTCCTCTTCTTCTTCTCCTCTAATCTGTTTTCCGTCTAAGTCCACGACGAAAAGACACGGGTTGATAGCGTCGTAACGTCGGTTCTTACCCGTTTGACCCGACCTCATGAACTTCGCTCCACCCAAAGACCCCCTTGTAGAAGTTCGTGCAACTCGACTCGTGTAAAAGGATCCCACCTTGCCCCTCCTACGTCGGCATCTTCCATCGACGCCACTGATCTCGCGGGAAATGGAGCACCGTTTAGATTATATTCAACTTCTCCAGACAGCAACCTAAGTTCGAATCTAAGCTCGAACCTAAGAGTTTAAACCTAAAGCCTGAACTTAGACTATACAAATAACATCTCCGCTACTTTCTGTGCCACCGATATCTCATATGTCTCTGCCATAGAGAATACGCCTTTTGTGCTGCATTTCTTTAGCATTAGAAACTCCACGACGTAAGTATGATTAATTAACTCCTAGTCCAGCATCTCTTTTAAAAGCACTTTCGTTTCCACAAAAATGACAAGATTATTATCGATCGGCAGATTATTATTGCTAATTAGAATGTCAATTTACATTTCTTTCAACACATTATTCAATATGCAAGTTGTTAGTGTAAGTATAAAATCATATTTTTCATTTGATATTATGTTTTAGAAAAAATCAACTTTTTCAGAAAATCCAATTACAGTCATATATTTTTTTATCGACGACATAACAGCAATTAGTTATTAAAATATGAACTATCTGAATTATTTCTATATGTATGCATATAAGAAAATTAAAGTATCTCAATAGTTAATTGAATATTTTAAATCAATTTCGGTCGAAATAAATATCCAACAACGCTAGAAACGGATTATATACTTTTCAATCAAAATTTATTTATGTTGTAAATTTATTTATGTATTTCGTTTATTGGTCGTTTTGTTAAGAAATTTAAATAAGATGGTATTGTTAGATTGCTAATAAAAAAAAATTAGGGTCAATATTTGGTTTTTTTAAAACGTCAATTCTTTTGGAGAAGCAAATTTCGACTACCTTTTTAATATAGAATTACCGTTACATGCCAATTGTTATACCAGTTACGAAACACCTTGTATATGTACGTATATCGAAAGATTTATCGATGAATTCGATCGACTGCGAGGTTACGCTTGATTTCGATAGGAAGAAAGAAAGAGTTTGGCACGTTTCATTGGTCACGAGATCAGGTAGCGTACACATGCTATGCGATAAGTTAATAGTACGTGTTTATAAATCGATTTAATTAAGGGATCAACGAATAGGGTCCTGACAAATACTAATCTGAATAATAACAATAATAATGAGAAGGTAGGGGTTTCTCTAGTTGGTAGCTACGATCAGTCTAAAGACTCGGTTTAAATGTTTCGAATAACAGGCAATGAGAGATGATAGGGAATCGTACGAAAGGGTTGGAACGAGATGTTATTAAGTTCTACACTGGTATGTAATTCGTCGAATGTACTGAGCACTGTACTATGGCGTTTCCGGTTTGACCTCGAACCGAGGTCATAGCGTAATTCTACCTAAATAAACGACTAGACTGTAATCTAAGATCGACCCCTTTCTTCCTGTCCCATTTGACTTCTACCGTCCTTCGTGTCTGACGTATAATTTCGTTGAAAAGTTGAATCCTTTGTAAGCTTTTCGAAAGAATAATTAACGTCCCTCGTGGCTTATTTCTTCGAACGTTTATAACTTTCGTGCTTCTTTTAAACGTTTCTCTCGATGGAGCTCGTCTGTTCTTTGAACCTACAGGTAGAACCGTTTGATCTTTTAAACGTTCACACGTAACAGTTACCAGGTATTTAGGTATCCACTAATCTCAATTGCGTCCAGTTGACAATTTAATTTCTACGGATCAATTTATCAAGCACAACTTGATATCCTATACGATTTTGAAAGACACGAGTCTTATTTTGTATTCAACTTGATCGCAGAAATGCAATATTGAAGAGGGACGCATGACAATACATAATAAGGGATCGTGAGCACGATGCGAAGGAGAAAATCTTCACGAGGACGGTGACAACGGCGACAGCGTCGCGCCGTGTGAATGCAGAACGATCGAATCATCCTATCGTCGTTATTTTGGCTGTTATTGTTCGCACACGTGCTCCCAAAGTTTCACTTTATCCGCTCGTGCTGCATCTTCTTCGACATTTTTGCTGGCACCGAACAAACAGCCTGGAGCTTTCAGAATCGTGTTCATTGGGATCACCATGATGATCATAAGCATCACGATCGTGTTCGAAGCTATTCTAGGAATACACTGCGAAACGTGAGCTTCGCTTTTGTTCGAGCACCCACACGTCATCCCCTTTAATCGGCGTGATACACGCTCAGAATTCTTCTTCTCTTATTCGTCGTTTCGAATAGGTAAAGCGCGACCCAAGGTACATGTACACGTCCAACGTTCTAGAGTTCCAGTGACCTGGAAGCGAGAAAACGTAATGAATATTTTATAAGAGAGCAGATATCTAGCCTCCGTTCGGATACTGCGGCTCTTACAAAGTCAGTTGGCGTTTACCATTGCGGATTTTGCATCCGCAAGCATAATGCTGTCACAGCCTCCGGCAAGACGTTATTCTGCCATTCGATCGTTAAAGCCGAATTAATTCACTGCCAACGATTTGCATGATGCTTTTTAACCAAACAATTCAGATACGCCTTCCTTCGGCTATACTCGATTTATGCGATAAAAGTAAGAACGATGTTCGACTATCATCTACTGGTATCGAGTCGAAGGAAAACGAAATATACGAAAACGATCTCAAGCGTTATCGTTTGAGCGCGGTGTCGTCGCGCGAGAATAAAAGATACCGAGGCTTAAAGTGCATTAATTTATCGGCAGACCGTGTCAATAATTAAGGACCAAACATTATTTTCTCTCTTTCTCTCGCGGCGGTCCGCGTGAAGGCCAGATAAGAGTTCCACCCTCGAGTTACAGGATGACTCACCATAAGAGAAAGAAAAAGAAAAAGAAGAAGAAGAAGAAGAAGACGAAGACGACGAAGACGAAGAAGAAGAAGAAGAAAAATAAGAAGAGAAAAGATGGCGTCGGGTGTCTTTGGCGATAGCCAAAGCGTAGTGGCAGCTGTTCGATGAGCTTATCTTTGGTCGAGAGGCGATCGAAGAGTAAGAGGAGCCTTTCGTGCCACTGCAAAGACGAGAACGAGCGGGACTTAAACGTCAAATCGTAAGCATCGGAGCCGATCTACTCGGTGTTGTTGCGTTACGCTGGGATACGCTCGTCGTCGTTGTCGTCGTAGAACGCCTGAAGACTCAATCCCTCCTCGTTGGTTAAAGAATCACCACTAGCACCATCATAGTCATATGCATGTATATGTTTGTGTGTACATGTGTATATATATATATATATATATATATATATATATACATACATACGTAGTAGGAGACACCACGTAAACAACCACGTACGTACCTGGGTAATCGCGCTCGCGCAAAAGCACCAGCGTGATCGGTACGTATTTCATGGTTTACGGTCGGGATCATTTCAATCGAACATTATCGAGCCGGAGAAACCATAACGAGCCCACGTAGAGTTAGCTACGGTTGCCCCGTAGCAAGCTGCACGGCAATCAGTGGAACGAGCGACGCAAGCTCGCGCGCGCCCTTACATATATGCACGTGTTCCTTTTTTTCCTTTTTTTCTTGTTTTCTTTTCTTTTCTTTTCTTCTCTTTTCTTTTCTTTTCTTTTTTTCTTCCTTTTTTTCTTTATTTTTTTTTTTTCATTATGTAGGTATGTACCTACGTAATGCGTGTATTATATACGTATATGTGAGTAGGTGCGATATATACAATTGTAGTGGTACGTAGAAGTATATAGACGCTGAAGCACGCTCTCTGTGCCATGAAAGAAAAAAAGGACACGTATGTTTATATCTCGTCGCTGGCCGCGTCCCCTTACCAGGCTTCCCTTCGAGGCCCCCGGCAATACGTTAAGTCTACGTGTTCGTACTCTTGTACTTTCGAAAGCTTCTCCCTCGTTTCGCCGCCTTTCTACAGGGTGCTCTTTTCCAAACGAGTAAGAAGGACTTTCTCACGAGAAAATCCCTGAACCTACATCTAATTCTTATTCAGTGAGCTTAATAATTTTTTTTTGTAAATTTTAAATATTATTTACTTTTTTATACCTAACGTTTTTACAACCATAGTTAATATTAATTTAACATTAATTAATACTAATTTATTATTTATATTAATTTAACAACAATAGTTAACAATAATTTAACACTAATTTAATAACATTTTCAACTCTGTTATTTAGATCATTACATTAGATTTTTTAAGGATGTCAAAATGTTAAAACTTTTTTTTCTAGATTATTTGTATTATTTAAACATTTTGTAAATGTGAAAGTTTTAATCGTAGATCATTTGATGACTGATGATTAATTAAGAAATGTTTGGCAGAAATCGATTTATTACAAGCATTCAATACAATTATTTAATTTGCTTTTTATGAAGTTAAAAACGACTCAACAGAATTCATTGAAATTTGTTTTTCTCGATCTAAAAGGTTTTTTCAAATATTACTTCTTATACTAATATAATTTATCGTTTAGAATACACACACACACACACACATACACATATATATACACATAAATATTATCTTACCAAGTATAATTAAGAGGTTTTAAAAATTTTTTTATAGAGACCTGTGTATGTTCTAATACATAAAAAGTTTTTGTGTACATATTTTTTTGATAGCTTTAATAGCTACATCAGCTTTTTTATTATCTAGAATTCCATATGAAAATTCCAATATGAAAACAGATTCATTAAAATATGCGTTATTTCTATTCTTAGTGCTATTAATTTTTTTTGTATATTTAGAACAAGAACATTGAAATTATTTGTATTCTCAATGTTCATTAGTTAAGATTTTGAATCAGAAAAGAATAATGACTGTTTTATTTATAGACTTACTGAAAATAATCAAGTTTTGTAGAAATGTAAACGTATCACATAAGTAGATCGAAAATTTAGATGAAAACTTTAATATCTTTTCTTTTTGATAATTATTACATATTTCTTTCATGGTTAATACTTCATCTATCTGTACAAATCTTTGAATATGCTCTAAACATTGTTCATGTGAATTAACTAATTAATTAATTGATATAAGAAATGTCTATATAATAGATTTGATATATTCTGTTTCACATTTGAATTTTGAGGTATATGCTAACCTAGACGAAATGCAACTTGTTGTCAAGAAGAATTATAATAAATACATTTGGAATATATAAACGGTATAATAAAATTAATTTTTGCAACATGATCTTCCAATTGAAATTCGTACGATTCAGATGAAGATAGTCGGCTTAGATTTGACGTAAATGAAAAAGTTTATTCTAATGTATTACTTGAATGAAATTTATATACTGGAAAAGAGTTCATGATGAAATAAATTCTTTTAATATACAGTAAAGATTTTCTAACTTTAACCAATATTGAAAATATTATTTTGTAATATTTGTAGATATTTCATTTCTTTAATCCATTCTATACTTTTCTTTCGTCATTATGTTTCCGATTCGCTCAAGACTGTTACGTTACATCGGGTACATTATCTACCTTATGCTATTTTCCTTTCCATGTATTATCCTATACGAGCTTGTGTACTATCAAAAGGAATATACGTTCTTCGCGTGTATTGTCCTACGATAACGTTTGCACAGTATTCCATGCTACAGCGGGCGAATGCATACCTTCCTAGATAGGTTCCTCCCTTTGTGCGTATACAAGGTACACGCTTAACATAACTACATATCGTAACGTCTGGCAGCGATTTCGATGCACTCTTTATCGTCTACTCGCACGACACCGAGAAATTACGCGTTATGGCAAAGCTTTAAGCTAAAAAACTTCGTCTACCGTGTACTTCATATTCTTGGGAAGGGTACTAGTCTTATAGGAAAGGTTCCACCCTCGGAAATGTCGATTGCCTTTCTCAATGAACACGAAATATGACCGATAAAATCTGCAAGTGGTTACGTAGATTATCGTTTAATTTACCATCCACACCAGCACAATATCCTTAAGAACTTACAACTACCATCGCATAATATCGCTCGTGATATAAAAATTGATCTCTGAATATTTTTCGAACGCAAAATTCTACGTTAAATCTGTATAAACATTTGTAATATATCCAAGAGTAACACTTTCCAACTAATTTCAGAGGAATGTCCGATCCAGTTTTCACCACTTTTCTTTGACCTTGTTCTACTTGAATTTCAGTAAATGGAAAGATTTAACGAGTAATTGTATTATGAAAAAATATACTTATAAAAAGAGGATTACATGTTGATGTTACTTTCATTTAAATTCTACTTGTATTGCACTGAAAACTTTTTTGCTATATTCAATGAAGTAAAATACATTTATCTTCAATATATATCTTCGATAAACACGCGCGCTCGCATGATATATATATATATATATATATATATATATATATATGTATGTATATATATATATCTGTAAATAACTTATGTAACTTTAAAGCGGAGTTCTTAGTAGCAGTACAATAGATTTTAATGGATACGTCGATGGGATTTTAAGCGTCGTTATCATTCGATTTTACGACTTACGAAAACGAATGAAATTCAGGCATTGCGTATAGTGGAGCGTCGATTCCCATGTTACACACACCCTTATTCATTTCGCATAAATTGTTCTTCCGATCGTAAGGAGAATTCCGAATGTTGTACGTCGTAATGGACGTGGTATGTTCACGGAATATTTCCTATCGTTTTGCTCTTTCAAATTTACTTAGATTGTTATTCTTGTTATTACTAAAACGCGCTTATTTCCTTTGAACGTAACTATCCTGATTAACTTAATGCATCGAGCGTATTTCGAATTTTAATGGACTACCGTAATTTTTTAAATATGTAATAACAGAAGATCCGATATAGATTTTATTGAACAAAACATTTCTTTAAATCGTTAGAAATTATCTTTTCCATCAAACAAAACGTTGGTATTCTCGACTGGTATGCAAGTTCATAAATTTTCGCTGTTCTTCTCTTAATTGCTAAAGAAAAGTCGTCGAACTCTTCTAACCAGCGTAGGAAGGTTGTAGGAGTAAGAGATTCATGCTTTCCCTCGTTAGCATACTGGTATCCTAACGATCGCAATGCAATCAACGGTTTATATTAAATCACATAGCTCGTACGAATTTTTAATATTTCGAGAAAAAACTATCTAACGTTAGAAGTTAGTTCGATATGAAACTTCGTTATCGTATTCGATATTTTACCATATGAAAGTAGAAATCTTCTAAGATAATGGAGACGCGTTCTATCCAGAAGTTATCCTTCGCGTACATATAACACACGCGAATCTGAGAAATTCCACGCGGTATCGGACTAAATCGTGTTCTTGCAACTTCTGGAACGCGAGGATGATTATAATCTGACAGGTTGGTTTGCAAGTAACTTGGTCAACGTATACGTCAAACGCCTATAATTTTCCTAACTTTGTAAGAGCAAATACGTTGAAACGAAGAAGAAAAAGAAGATCAACATTTGCACGTCCTAGCGCGGTCGAGAAAGATCGGAAGCGTTAAGATCGTGCTTTATACGCGTGCGACCCCGACTGTGTAATTATAGGACGCAGGCGATAAGAGAAGGCCTGCGGATTCATAGTTTGACAGTAAATGTATGCACGCCCACTTTATTTTTCTCTTTCATTCTCTCTTTCTCTCTTTTTCTCTCGTTCTTTCTCTTTCTTTCTCTCTCTCTCTCTCTCTCTCTCTCTCTCTCTCTCTCTCTCTCTTTCTCCTCTTATAACATATAAACGTTAAAGCTCATACCAGTAAGAAGGTCGGCTTATACTCCATCGAAACAAGCGGAATTCTTTGCTCGCATAAGTCGATATATTAAGTTTACTAAAAAGTTTTCTCTGTCTGCGTTGTTGAAATAAACAAAAATTATTAATATCTAATTTAAAAATGTAATTTTATTAACAACTTCCCATCTTCGAACAGAAGTTTTTGAATTTTTTCCAGATAAAATGATTTTCACTTGGAAGTTAGAAAAAACTCATCTAATCTGAACTTGAAATTGTATAATATTAGAAAATTTTCTGCGATTGATTGACTGATCTAGAAAGCTTCAGATTTATATAAGAAATATGATCAACATCACTGAAGCAAAAAAATGTTTATTCAGTTCATACTAAATACGTATAATATTTTATATAAATTTTTGTTTCTTATCCATATGTATATATATATATTATATATATATATATATATATATATATATTATAAAATCGTATTTTGTGTATGTGCGTGTATGTACTTTCTCTTGACTTCCATTATCTTCTTAACCATAAGTTTGTATTTGTATTGGGTCGATATCTGAAAAAAAATAATTATATCATTGTTTAAATTTACTCATGAATTTTGTTATTCATCTCTTGTTATTGTTCACTCGTCTTTCATTAATTATATGAAAACAAAAGTATCAATTTTAGGATTATAATAAAGCAAAAAAACTTTAGCTCGTTAACTAGATAATTGAGTTCTATAACATTAGAAAAAGAAAGTAGAGATTAAAACTAGAGATTAGAAATTTACTTATATAAGCATATATAATGCATATAGAAATAAACCATGCGTTATAAACATTGGTAAGCTTGCTTCTTAATGCTTTTTGTTGTATATGATAAAAACGCATTTGGTAGCTGATTATTTATTACTCGACCTATTATTTAATACTATATAAATAATGGACATGTGTCGAATGAATATAGGTAAGAAGTATTACATTTATGATCATCTCACATAAAATGACGCCATCCATGATTCCCTATTTCCACACATGTTACATTAAATCATAATTCTCTTATTTATAATCAAGCACTTCTTCTCGACAAAACCTTCTAGAAAAAACTGTTCAAAACTTGACAAAGCAATAATCTTTTTCCAAGCATAACCCGTAATTTATTCGTTATACTTGTCCAACATCAAATAACGAAGCTAGCATAAGTTAATCGCTCTGGCATCGTTAATTGGAGATTAATTCATCGCAAGAAAGAGAAGCGGTTAAGCGTTGATAGTAGTTAAATGGAAGATCATAAGTTGCGATTTGACGAGCTGGCTGGCGCGTGGTAAAGCGAACGTATAACATCGCTAGGGTATGCATACGTATTACGAGCTGGATATGTGTAATGAGGTAAGAAGGAGTGCGAAGGAAAAGCAAAGGGAGGAAAGGAATGGAGAACTACTACCGAGAAGTAAAAGAAGACGAAGACGAAGAAGAAAGAAAGGGGAGAAGGAGAAAAAGGTGGACGAGAGGAAGGCAGACAATAGTAGCCAAGGACAGGCGGTATTCAAATGCGATCGCCACTGCTATTGGTTTGCGCAGAGAGAAACATTTTTACAGACTATCATGGTTGCAGGACAAGCGTCATTTTTTCTTTCTCTTTTGCTTTCTCTCTCTCTCTCTCTCTCTCTCTCTCTCTCTCTCTCTCTCTCTCTCTCTCTCTCTGTATCTTTCTCTTTTCTCCCTCTTGCGTATCTCTTCCACTGATTTTTCTAAGACCTTCCTTGGGTTCTCCCGCGCAAAAGAGAAATGAACTTTTAGGACGTACATCAGAGAGCTTTACTACTCATTGTCAGGAAATATAGTAGTAGGTACGGTGACGTGCGAACATAAGTCCTTCCGACGGCAACTCCTTAAGAAGGGAGTCTCGTGTTCATTCGAAAGATCTCCACGAACGTATTGCAATTCTCTTCCTTTAGTCTTCGAAAGGGAAGCTTTTAAAGCAATCTCATGTCGCATGTTCCACGATGTTCTTAAGAACTTACATACCATGGATTCGTATCTAAATTAACAGGAGTAATGGACCGATAAAAATAAGATAGCAATTAATGGAGCGGCGTAATTCGTTTTTATAGATCGGAATCGTACAAGCGGAGTAATCGGTCTTTAGAAATATTCCCGCGGTATGTATGTATGTACATGAAAATATCTCTTCTCAACGATCGTTACGAGGGAAAATATCAAAGGCGATGTCCGCACTTTCGTCCATTAACACTTTCCTTCGAGCACAGAGCACCAGCTCTTAAATGTTAAGAAGTAGGTATTCAGTGAAGTGTTAAAAGCGTTCCCAAGATCATATATACACACACATATACGCACACAAATATGATATATATAATATATATACATACATACATATATATTGTGTGTGTGTGCGTGTATGTATATATATATATATATATATATATATATATATATACACACACACATATATATATATATTCATGTTGTAAAATAATCTTCAACTAGATCAAGCATTATTAAATGTAATGTCTATCTATTTAACCTTTTTTTTATCCTTCATTACTAACCGCTAATTATCAACGAGGGCTAATGTAAACAGCGCACCACTGGAGCTCGGTACGATGATTAACGCGTTAATGACGCTTAATAACAGAGTCTCGATGGTAAAGAGTATCCATTAGAATATCATTCTGTTCACATCCCTTCTATCTCGTTATTAAAGTAAGCGCGTGCTTCTCTTATTCAGCAATATTCTATCTCATCTTTATCTCTTTTTGGAGGTATCATAGACTAATCGAGAAATCGACCTGGATTCACCGGAATCAGATCGATTTTTTTTTTTTACGTGATATACGAACGAGAGATCGAGCGCAAGGCTATCATGGTCCGTTCACATTCCACCGAAACGATCCAGTCGATCGAAGATATCCGGTGCCTTGTTGGGATCATTAGCGTGAGATCGTGTGACGTAACGAGCCAATCAGTGTCCCAACCGCCGGAGTAATGACCGTGTAGCGAGAGGTATTAGCGTCGTGGATGGACGGGCGATACCGTTAAACAAAACCTTACCTTGTGAACTCTGACCTGTGGGGAAGCAATCGCTACGCCAATGACGAGGATGATCTCGATCAGTCCAACGTAACCTTCCTCAATTCTGATCGTTTAAACTACTTTTTTCTTTTTTCTTCGAACGCTTTCATGATTCTTTTTATCCTTATTCAAGGATCAGGAAAAAACGCGATCAATCGACTCATCAAAGCGATCGACGTTACGGATATTAAAGCGATAAAATTAAACTGAACACGAATAATATATATATATATATAAAGAGAGTCCGCTATCCGATTATTGAACTATATCGTATTTATTTGGGATTTCAAGTGATTGGATGATGTTAGTTAAATAACGAAAGTTTTGTTTAGTAGTGCGTTAATATATTATCTATTGCTTATTAATCAGACATTTACAGTGATGTCTATTTTGAAGCAATTTGAAATAACTAATCTGTCAAGTGTAAATTATATAAACATGTATTTATATCTATTTATACCTTTATACTTATTGGAAAACTTATCCATACATATATATGTGTATGTGTGTATATAACATACTATTCAAGTTTTACACTTTATTTCGACAAATAATCTTATTTAATCCTATGTTTCACTGTAATTTTTACTGTTACATCATTTAGGATAATGAGAAATCTGATATTTATAGCATAAGAGCATGTTGTTATACTGTAAGTGAGAACTTATTATCACATTTATTCTATAACTTCGTATTAATTTTCACAGTATGTAATTCTGGTAGAACATAATTACAGTAAAAAATTAATTGAACTGTTCTCTTACTCAGCGTCTATTCACTATTTATTTATAAATTTTGTCGATTATATTATATTACAGATAATTTTTGGTTTCTTGTTTCTTTTAATTAATTCTTTTAAATAATTGCTGAAATTCCGACCAATAATTATTCACTTTATAATATTATTATAATGTTATTCACTTTTATAATATTATAAAATCACATAATTTTTTTTCTTAACTATAAGTGTTATTTCTATATTCTTCTAATTCTAATTAAAATTTAAGAACATGGAACATAATCACATGATGTTATTTTGTTTGATAATTTTGTTTTTAAACATTTAATAACTACTTTGTTTATCCTAAAATCATGATCACGTGATAATACAAAAATTTTTTGAACATTCTTGAAGACAGATAAAAGATCAATACATCATCCCTTTTCGTGTAGTACCTATAATTAAGGTCGATTTAGAGTATGTAAACCACAATTCGATAACCATCGAAAACTCGTTCGTTACATTCTTTCCATAACCATCCTTCAGGGTAAAATGTTGATCGCAGCTAACCTGAGCATTCCGAAAGTGTTGATTTGGGTTTACCTTATTCTGAATCCGAGTGTTGATCCTATCTCCGCACTGTGGATAAGTGTTGATTGTCCAAGGAGTATCTGCCCAGTTTCCTTCGATATTAACAAGTATAATACAAAATTACGTAAGATATTTACAGTTGTAAATACTTTTCAATATTTTGTAACAATATCATAAATCTTCAAATGTGACTTAATTTTGATATAAAAAATTTTCTCTATACGTTATGCAGTTGCATCAAAAACTTGTTTTGATTTTCTTAGATATTAATAGGTATAATATAAAATTGCATAAAATATTTACAGTTACAATATTTTTTTTTCAACATTTATGTATAATATTTTTTAATATTTTGTAACGATTTCATAGATTTTTAAATATGACTTAATTTTTATACAAAAATTTTTTTCTGTACATTACTTAGTTGCGTAAGAAAATGTTTTCGCATAAGTCGATGTATTCCACATATATTGACAAAATTTTATTAAAATCAATATTTCTAGATTAAAAATCTTCCTTTATTAATTTCCATCGATCAATTCTATCTAATTTATTAGTTTTTAAAACCCTTAAAAGTCTTGATAAGTTTTGGATCTTGATAGATCTTGAATTTACGATATTTAACAAATCACTCTGTTTCTTTTCGTCTAAGTAAACGCTCAACAAAAACATAATACGTAGGTAAGAATCGACATCCGATTTTTTCAAGAAGAACACTAAAACAAGCCGTTTACCTTTTATCGATACGTATTAAGACTTTAAAAAAGACTTAAGATCCATGAAGACTAGATTTTTTCAAGAGTTTCAAGAGTTTTAAGTTTCGAATCATGTTCGAAATCGTTCAAATTTTTTGCCATATACATAGACTCGAAAGAATTCAAAGTATTTCATGGTTAAATCGCATCACTATCTACGGTATTCAATGTGTTAAGCTCCATTTATAAGAACAGGTACAAAGCCAATTATAAATCTTCAAGCTACAACTGAAACTAATTTTAAATTTCCAAACAATTATAATTATAACGTTAGGTAATTATATATAAAACATAATATTAATTTTTGTTTTCTATTTTTTATATACAAATATATAATGCATTTTTATATCTACAATTTTATGGGATAATGGAATTGATGGGTATGCATGGGATTTTAAAAGATATTATTTGTTCCATTGAACTTGATCTTTCTTGATCTCGTTATTCAAAGTCGCACTTATATAAAAACACCATTTTGCGATACAAGTGTTCAAAGTTTTCATTCTCATAGATCACTACAATTTTACTCGTGGCATAAAAAAGAATATAAATTACAAAAAAATAAAGAAAAATTATATTATAATCTTTATTTACTTTTTTAATATCAAATACAAACAATTCTCTAGAAAGTATGAAAAACTATATTAAAAAATTATTTAAATTATGGAATGAAACAAAAATACTTAATATTCTAAATTATTATATATAATTTTCATTTGTCTTCCCTACTTGTCCGATTTCTGATCTGCATTTCTGGATAAGTTATTTTCGTACCACTGTATATCTTCACTTTCCAAATATTTCATTAAATTGAAATTTTATAATTTTTCTGATTTAATATTTCCTGAGGATAGTGAGTTTAAATTTAAATTCAAACAATCATGTATCCTTTGTTAACAGAAATTAAACATCTATTAACATAATTTTCATACAATAACTTATAAAATAAGATTACTTTTATATAAATATTTCAAATATTTACATATTATTTATGTATTACTTTATTATAATATATTTAGATATTATCTATATTTTATATAATACTTTTACATATAGAAATAATTTAAAGAAAAGGGGCACTTCATAAAAAGTGATTTCTTTAAGAAGTGACCTTTTTCCACCCAACTTCTCAATTATCAATCCGTGATATATTTTATTAACTTGGAGACATTCGGAGAAGCTTAAAGTCGTCGATTCACCGTACAGTGGCTGTCACAACAGACAGGACATTAGTAACAACGATATAGCTGAAAGTCCGTAGCCGAGAGAAAGAAAGATAAGAGATCTCCTTTCGTGTTTCTCGGTGTGTCGAGTGCGGGCGTGTTACATGTATAGATACGCATATATGTACATGGAACTCGACGATCGCAAAGAGGTGCGTGTGGGTTGCGCACGAATTCGTGGCACGCAGCAATGGCGCCGCGTGAAAGGCTAAAGTCACGGCTTCGTGAACGTCGATCACGATTCGATAAGGGAGCCCAAAAAACGATGAAGAGCAAGAGAGGTACGGTAGAAGTACTCCTCCAAGCCTCCAAAAGTTTTCTGAACAGTGGGAGCATTGTCCTTGCTGCACCGTTGGAGCCTTTGCCCTTTCCTTGTTTCTTCCTTTAGTCCTTCGTTTCTTCTTCGGAACAGTCAAAGGAACCGACCAAAGGGGCCCCGTTGAATTTAGCCAAATATATTTACAGCGCGATAGTTACGTGTCCCTGTCATCGGCCGAAAACGTATCTCTATCTCTTTTTCAAAGTGAAAGAAGAGTAGGTAAATCAGTAAAGAGAAGATCGGATCGTTTAACCGACTCATAAAACCTCTGACTTTCAAACGAGTGGAACGGTCAATATTGACATAACGAGAGCAGACTCGCTTGTTTGCTTTTGGCCAATTTCTGAACAACGTGATCTTCGGAAAGATCGCAAGAATAACGGGGATTGGGATGGGAGAGAAAAAGAAAAAGAGGGAGAGAGGTAATTCTAATATTTTCTTACTCGTTTAATAGATCGAAGAAATGGTCAAATACTGCTATTATTAGATATCTATTTAATGAAGATCTCTTCTCGATGCTCTTGATACTTTCTAATTAGTCGTCGTATAATCAGTCTTTTATCCGTTGTACCTACATAAATGGAATAGCGCGTGTCGAAATTAAAGATCGAAATAAATATAGACAACTCGTGCGGTGGTTTTAACAACGTGGTAAATTAATAAACGAGAATAACATGAACTCGCTTCCACGGAGGATCCTTAGGAAAAGATCCATGGTCAGCGGCTTTCGGACAAGAAAAAGGAAGCGAGTGGACATGGAGAAGGATGCAAAGAGACGGTAAGGATAGGAACATAGTCGGGAAAAGACATACGCTTGTCGCGTTCACGAGAAAGCGAAAGAAGAGAGAGAGAGACAGAGGGAAAGAAAGAGAGACAGAAAGAGAGATGAAGAAGAAGAAGGTGCTCTCGGTGAGCTAGAAACAGGGAGAAAGAAAGAGAGAGACGAACGTTCGAAGGAGTATGCGAAGAAGAGAAGAGGGAAGAGAGAATGCGGAGGAAGAGGAAAACAAAAACTCTCGCGAAGCTCAAGCCACACAAAACCCGAAGAGCCGGACGAAGAGTAAGAAGAACGAGAACCAGCCCGAGAGAGTCCAGGCCATCCAGCCACGGAAAGGTGTAGGGCGAAAGAGGTAGACCGTATATAGGGTGCTCCGTGAAATTGCGAGTTTTCGCGAGCATCGTCTTTACCCGATCATCCTTTCGAATGCACCGAGGTTATTAAGGTATTCTAACCGAGAGAATCGAGAGAAAGATGTTCGATAAGACAACGAGAGTCTAGTCTTAACTCCGACGATTTTGCTTGGATCGCGTTGAGCATGTTTATTTCGACGTTCTAAGGATATATGTGTAACATCTGCCGTTGAAACGTTTAGTGAACGTATCTATTACGCTTTACATAAAGGCTGCCTTTCAATGCTCGATAATACCGGTGTAGATAATATCGGCTTGTCTACATTCTCATTTCTTTTTGTATTCCTTTATTTTTTCTTTTTCTTTTTTTTTTCTTTCTGTAAGAAATCTCTAACGAAGAAGACAACATTTATTTCTATAATATCTTCAAATAAGATACATTTTTTATTTTCTTTAATTTTTTTAATATATCCATTAAATATTACATTAAATTATAATTTATACTGTATACTAATAAGTATGTAGTACATAGTATATAAGTATACAATGACTTATAATTACGTATAATTTAAACATAATTATGTATAATTTTAACATATTCGAACATAACTTCACGATTCATTTCGTGAGAAAAATATGAAACGAAACTTTAATCGTAGAGTATTAACAAAAATTCAATACGGAATGAAATCCGTATAACATCGAATTGATAAGATAAATCATCGATCGACTTTTAAAAGGGCAATCGAATCATTCGAATTTTGTGGCTACGCTATTGCAACGGAACAATGCTTCTCATCGACGAAGCTCTCTCGAGTTCTGGCTACGGTGGCCTCCGCGAGGGCCGGTAACGTCGACAAATAAACTAGAACGAGGCGTACCAAACGAAATGCCGCAAAAAAGAGAATCGGTCTCGGCGGAGCCGCATACGAACGCATTGCTTAGCATCGAGGACGAAGACTTGGGGTTAAGTGCGAGTGAGAATGTCGTTCGAAAGAAGCCAACGTTGTCGTTGTCGAGTCGGAGATCGAACGGTAATCAAGGTAGACGGGTTAGAAAAGGCGATACCTGAAGAGAGAAAAAGAGCGAGAGTGAAAGAGTGAGAAAGAGAGAGAGGGAGAGGGAGAGGGAGAGGGAGAGAGAGAGAGAGACGCGATACTTCGTCGTAATTCAGTCGAGGAAAGTTACCTCGACGTCACGTAGAGACTCTCTCATTGTTCCATTTTAGATCGAAAAGAACGATTAATGCGGAACAACATTCGGTCGGAAGTTCGAAACCATATCGTTTGCTTTCATAACGGACTCAAGGAAAGCGCTGTTAAATGTCATCGTTCCTATCTCCCCTTTCCCTCTCATAGATACATCTAACTATATCGTATATTTTAATCGCAAAAAGATGAGAGAAAAGAGAACATGATCGTAACGATAAACGAATGAACGTAAACATTGTCATTAATTTTCTTCGATTTCGACGTGACTTTGAAGAAGAATATAGTGGAACGTAGCCAAAGTCGATCGTTCAGTGCACGAAACGAAATCGAAACGAAACCTTCGGGAATGGTCTCGCCGATAATATGTTGATTTTTGAAGGTCTAGTAGTGTTCTATGAGACGAAAAGACTGACGAAAACAACGATGACGATGACGTCGATGTCAACGACGACGACGACGACGATGGCGACGACGACAGCGAGGTGCAAAAAGGAAAGAGTGGAAAAAAGGCGAAGAGATAAAGTAGTGTACAAAAGGGTGAAGGGGCACCCTAAAGGCCGGAGTAGGACGAAAGGACCTGTAGGATGGGCCAAAGAACCGGAATTTTATACAGTGGCGTAACACGCCAGATAATACACTCGCTCGGAGTCACGAAACTCACTGTCGATGTGCCGAAGCTCTCTTTCTTTTTCTCTCTTTCTCTCTTTTTCTCTTTTCCTCTTTCTCTCTCGTTCTTCTCTCTCTCTCTCTCTCTCTCTCTCTCTCTTTCTCTTTCTCTCTTGCCTTTCTCCTTTCTCGAGGTCGAGATCTCCTTGTCCGATTAGAACCACGGACGAGGTTGACCGTTCCTCTTATCACGAAGCCCAGGGACTTGTTCTTTCCCGGTCAATTAAGTAACCTGCGTTACGCGGCTAATTAATTTCAGCGCAATTAATTAGGCGCATCTTGGTCGAATCGCTAAGTACGTTTGCTTGTATTGAGTCTTTAGTAACCAGGCTTTTTCGCGTATCTTTTTCTCTCTTTCTCTCTCTCTCTCTCTCTCTCTCTCTCTCTCTCTCTCTCTTTCTCTCCGTTTCAATTCGATCGTACTCGAGCGACGCGTTTCGATGCTCGTTAAATCGATATGGAAATTACCTACGACGCGGCCAAGATTTCGTTAGCGATCGAGATTAGTAGTAAGCGTGTGGTATAATGCGTTCAAAGTCGCGCGAGACGTCATTTGCTATCAAGAGTGGAATGAGCTCGCGCCTTTCTTAGCCTCACGTCGATGTCTCCACCGTTTAGGACCGATCGACTCTTCTTTCTCGTACTTTTGGTATTACCGATAAAGAAGAAATGGACAAGGATGGTCAGCAGCGGCGGTAAGACGAGTAGGAGAAGACTTGTGTGGTACCGCACGGTGGCGGCTCCTAGTGGCGTTGGCCAGAAGTATCAGTGACCTTGCCAAGGTCACCGTGTCCTAACTACTTCTCGACCCTTACTGTCTCTGTCTTTGTCTCCGGTTCTTTCTCTCTCTCTTTCTCTTTCTTTCTTTTTCTCTTTCCCTCTATCTCTCTCTCTCTCTTTCTTTCTCTTCGTAACGCACTCGGTCCTTATTATTATAAAGCATTCGCCCCGATTCCCCTGAGGCCGTGTGCCATTCATACGCCTCTCCTTCGTCTTCAACACTCGTCTCGTTATTCTCGCCCACCCTCCTTCTTTCTACCTCGCCCAAGCTCTCTCTTACGCTTCTTATTTTTCTTTTTTATTTCTTTTTGTCTCCTCTCTCGTACACGACCCTTTCTTTCTTCATCGAGCCGGTTCGATACTGAAATCGAAACCACTGGACATAGGCCATCGTTACGTTCTTCTATTGTGCGATATAACCATCTACGTTAGATCTCTCTCGAGTTTCTAATATTCGTAAAACTTTTCGTATTTGCTTCACCATCGATTAACAAAGAGATTTATCATTTCTCTCGGTTTTTTTTTTTTCACAGGAACAAATCCGGTGATTCGTACGGAAGTGATGCCGGAAATAATGGTAGTGGAGGTGGTATAGGAAAATGGCTGCGTGAACATTTAGGAGGCGGTTCGAAAGGAAGCCACGATATTCATTCCGCATTACCGTCGAAAACAAATGGAAATCACGCGAACGTCAGCAACGAAGAGAAGTACTTTGCCAGAGCTACTATTTGCACATCACAAAATCTTTACTGCAGTCTACCAAGAGAACACGGACGTCACGGTTATAATAGTATACGAAAGAGCCCTCATGGGAATTCTTCCAAGTCTCAAGGACAGGATAGGCCGCGATCGAGTGGCTCTAACTATCACGAGAAGTTCGTCGGCGGCGATCCTGGTGGTTTGACGAGAGGTGGCCCTATCTACGGCAGCGAGGGTAAGAGCTTGAAGAAACGAAATCGCGATCGACGAAGGCATTCGCTCAACGAGCCTCACGTGCACGATCGACAACGTCGTAGAAGGTGAGTGTCGATATTTTATTTAATCATGTCGTTAACATTGACGATTTATCGTCGAGCAAAATGTCATGGATAAATTCACGAAAAGTCATGGTGGACGTAGATCGTGACGAGATGAGACGATTAACGGTACAAAGAATATCGAGAAAACTTTTCTTAATGCCTATCAATAAATCCTCTATATACTTTTTACACGATAGGCAGCTCGCCTATAACGTGTCCGTGATAGTAACTGGTCGGACATTGACTTGTCTGTTTTTAGCCTCTGTCACTCTGACGTCGAGGACTCACCGTCAAGGTGAGACCATATCTATTCGTTAAAGTTCGTAGAAAAGCGATGCAGGAAGTGTAGGTAAGATCGTACGTCTAAGTCGATCCACGTTCGATGTCCTTTTCATCCTCGACAAAAATCAACGATCGAGATGCTAATATCTCGGTGTGACGGAGTTCAAACCGAGGGGATTATTTGAAAAATCTTCTCGAATTTATTTGTTGTAATAACAGAATTATAATCCGCGTTAGATCGTAATGCAGTACTCGTAGGGTGAGACTCGTAAAAGCTCTTTTATCCAACGAACATACGTCGTTCAATTCAACGAATTTATCGCCTCGTCATCGGGCTTGCGATCGCATGTTCGCGGACGGGGTTGAATGCGCTTTAATGCCAATTCATCGAACGAAATTATAAAATACACAGGCGGCCTCGTGTACTCGCCTTCTTTTGTTTCGTTTCCTCACCTTTGGCAAGGTCGCGCGTTCGACGTTTCAATGAGACAGCGTGTGAGAGTCGGAGATGCTTACAATGATCCTCGTTTTTGCTCTTCTCCTTTATCCCGTCGGATAAAGCGAGGATGCGCGATTGCTCTCTCTCTCTCTCTCTCTCTCTCTCCCCCTCTATCTCTCTATCTTTCTTTCTCTCTTTCTCTTTCCCTCTTTCTACCGCCCCGTATCACCCTGTCCGACGTGTAACGCGCCTCTAGAGAATCGTGTTTGCACGTTCGCGACTGAAAACCGCCCCTTCGTATACCATCGGTTTCTATTTCTGTCTCCTTAAATTACAAGCCTGTCCAGAGTGATTCAGTGCATCGGTGTAGGACGTGGAATGGCTAGAAAGAGAGAGCTAGGAACGAATTTCTCGTTCGGAAAGTGCCTCTTTCGCATAGGCTATCTCTTGGAGGCCTCTGCTCGTTGACAGCATCGTCGAAGTGGAATTCACTCGACTAGGATGATTTATTACCACAACACGTGACCCATGATTACCACGTCGCAGTAGTAAAGGAAAATCTTTTTTCTCTTCTCTCCTTGTCTTTTTGTTATTTAACAATCCCTTTCTCCTTTTCCATCTCTTTTTCTTTCAGATTTCGATATCGCAATGAAACAAATATTTCCTGGCGATTGACCACGTGTAGTCATGTTAACGTCTCGTTCACATGAGCGTAAAATAAAGGGAGAAGAATGTAGGGAGGTAGTAGAATCGTTGGATTGGTTCGAGTCGTCAGGATAAGACACTTCGTCTAGGATGATTTAGCGCGGCAGTCATTTGGCGCCCTCGCGAATGCCCGGTCGTGGCCGTGGCTCGAACATTGGACCCTTACATGGGTTGTAAGTGTCCACGTCTAGTATGCGGTCGGTGTGTATGCTCAGAATATATGGCTGTCTTCGTGCTCGTCCCTCGTATAAGTTTCCTCTTCTTCGTGGCACGTAAAAGAGAAAATAAGAGAAAGAAGAAGAGGAGAAGAAGAAGAAGAAGAAGAAGAAGAAGAGAAGGAAAGAGATACTTGCTCGCAGAGGATCTCTTCTCCGCGAGGCCGCGAAATACCAGCATGGCCAGGACGGGTTCATCGTACGTAACCCAGAAGAGTGAGAGTGAAAAAGGGAAGAAATGAGAAAAATAAAAGCGAGAGGGAAATAGCCGGAGTCTCCTACGGTCTCCGAAAGTAGAAGGAGTGTGAGAATAAGAGAGAGAGAGAGAGGAAGAAAGAGATAGAAAGAAAGAAAAAGAAAGAGAGAAAGGAAGAGTCTAAAGACCAGTGTTGTTGGGAGGCTGAATTTACGACGAGGCCCGCGATAACCTCGATAGGCCGACACGGGCATATAGTCACCCCGTAACCAGCGAAACGTCTATCGTTGTCTCTCTTATTTTTCCTCGAAACTTTACGTTCGCCCGGTTATCGCACCACGGAAGTCTCCTAGACCGCTGCTACCACGACTCGGAAACGCAATAATGTAAATCGGTTCTTCGGAATGAATACTAGTGTCAGTGACTGCCTGTCGAAGGTTTGAAGCTATGTCCTAAATGCGGGACATAATCGAACGATATCTTTAGATAGACCTACTTACAGCTACGAAAGTAATTATAACGATTAATATACGTACATATTTACGCGTGTGCTTGTACGTGTCTCATTAAATGCGGTTACATTTGATACTCCCGTATATAAAGAGAATCGTTGTACAGCGAGTGTGCTAACGGAGGCGGAGAAGTTGTGACGCGATGAGAAGCGATAAGTATCAGACGAATTAATGAGAAGCAGATAAAAATCGATCTGCAGGATCGATAACCCATTTGGACGATACCTTTCTCTCCTACATATGCATATACTTATACGTTACTACGTTTAAAGGAGTTTAATCGTGTCAAACCGTGTATCTACGAAATTTCTCTCCTAATAATCGAACGACGGGAGGCCACGACTACGGCCCTGCTCGGAATGCTCTCTCGTTAATGCAACGTACGATATTTGAAGATATCGTGCCCTGTCACGACAAGTATTCTGCATTCTCCCTCTCCTCTCCCTTTCTCTTTTTCTCTCACTCTATCTCTTCCTTCCTCGCTCACTCGCACGAACCCGCAAAACTTTTAACGACGTACTCTCACGCATTTATTTATTCGCCAGGCACGAATGGGCGCGGAATACGAGCGCGGCTGCTTATGCGCAGGTGCGAGAACTCGTTGCTTTCCTACGTGTACGAAACGGAATAAAAAGGTACATACATACATATATACATATATATACAGGAATCAACGGACACTACTATACCCGAGAAAGAGATAGCCGGATTTGGAGTGTTAATGTATTCGTTAGTCGATACATCTTCGCTGATGTCGCCGGATTCAATGTTACACGACCTTTCCCTTCTCGTTGAATCATTTTCAATCGCAAATCATTTGAGATCTCCTTTCTTGAAACCTCTATTCACTACTTATATTTCCTCATTTTTCTCTTTTATTTCGCTATTAAATATAATTAATTTTTTAATAACTACCCTCATTTCTTTTTCCTGAAATTCGTTACTTCAGAGACGTACGATAAATCGATAACAGTAACCAAAGACAAGTTCTGATGAAGTAATATATGTAGGTAGATGTATTTCTAGGTACCTACATACGTGTTTTTATAAAAGTGAACATTTGGTCGTATCGAGGATATTTTAGACTTGACGTGTTTTAAATTACGCATCGCGTGTATCGTTATCCACTAAATTAGAAAATGATCGGGCATGTACAAGACGTGACCTCTCGTTTCAAATATAAATAGAATAACCTCGTGGGCCAGGATGACTGGAAATTTTCTTCTTCTTTCTTTCTTTCTTTTTTATCTTCTCTGTTTTCTTCTTCATCCTGATTCTCTCTCTCTCTTTCTCTCTCTCTCTCTCTCTCTCTCTCTCTCTCTCTCTCTCTAAACTTCCGATTCCTCGAGCACCATGACTTCACCAGTTCCCCAGAACTCTTTCTTCTTCCTTACGATCCACTCCATGACTTTAACACCTTCCCTTCCTACTTTCTTGACAGCCACCACAGGGGGGAAGTCGACTCCTTCTTCGATAAAGGGTCGACGACATCGAATGTTCCACACGCTATCTGCAGACTTCCTGAGACACGTAAACAGCAACTAAGATTACGAAAATATCTGAAGGTTTAACATATCGGAATATCATATTAAAAATCATCTGTTTCTGAATGAAATTAAGTAGATATCGATATCGTCAAATTGGTATCCAAAATCCTTCGAGGAGCAAATATCCGAGGAATTTTTCTTAATGGAATAGATAGGAAAGAACGTTTTTTTCGTGAAAGATTAAACGGCAACTCTAACGAGGCCGTACTTTGAGCGAGAAAGGTGATCGGCGTACCTCGCGCAATATCTTTCGTTTATCATCTCGTATGGAGGTCGTAAGATCGAAGAGGAAGAATTGAAGGGAAGTTGTTGAGGAAGAGGAAGAAAGAGAGAGAGAGAGAGAGAGAGAAAGAGAGAGAGAGAGAGAGAGAGGACGAGTAAAATGAAAAAGGAAAAAAAAATAAAAATAAAGAGAGCCACGGGGCTCTCGATCCGAACCTGGCCAGGGACGGCGTATCGGCGGGATTAATGGTAGTGACATCTCGCTCGTGGCCAGATGAGATTCTCCATCTCACGCGGTGAAGAGAAGAGAGAGAGAAAGAAAGAGAGAAGAGAAGAAAGAAAGAGAGAGAGAGAGAGAGAGAGAGAGAGAGAGAGAGAGAGAGAGAGAGAGAAGATTGCCCCAGGGGATCGAGAGAAAGAGTAAGAGAGAAGTAAAGAGAAGAGAGAGATCCGGAGGAAGAAGAAATCGAGGAAGAAGCAGTGGAGGAAGATGAGGATGAGAAGCAGGAGAAGAAGTAGGAGGAAGGGTGGGAGGGAGGAAGGGCACTCGATGCGAGTCGAGTACATTGACCTTAGGATTCGAGCCACGTCCTTGAGGATACCAAGATGGCGGGTTTATGCAACCGGCCACAATGGTATCCGTGGGGCCTCTGCAACATTTCTCTCTCTCTCTCTCTCTCCTTCTCCCTCTTTCTTTCTCTTTCGCTCTCCTTCTTTACTTCCTTTCTCCCTCTACCCTCTCGTCGCGTTCTATTTGACGCACAACGATTCGACGCGCTTGTATTCTCGAGAGAGAAAGAAAGAGAAAGAAACAGTGAAAGAGAGTGAGAGAGAGAGAGAGTGAGGGGGGAGGAGAGCGAGACATAGGTGCGCGCTCGTGCACGCGTACACACGCATAAAGTTAGGAGACGCGCGCGTTAAAGCCAGTCAGTCCAGTTTCCATCGTAGCCTGCACAGACGAGCCTGGAATACGCGGCGATTCGAAAGGAAATCAAATCTGAGGAAAGGCCAACGAACGGCCTGGACACGCCCGACAAGCTACGCATGTGCTCCCGCTCGTGCACTCTTCTCGCACGCGCGTGTCACCAACAACGTTACGTCGAACGAAACGACACTTCTCGCGGGAATTCGATTGCATCCGAGTACGAGAAGCCCCTTCTCTCTCTTGTCTCTCTCTCTCTCTCTCTCTCTCTCTCTCTCTCTCTCTCTCTCTCTCTCTCTCTGTCTCTATTTCTCACAATCCCTTTCGCTTCTCTCCTTCTCATCCTTTCTGTATTTCTCTTTCGGTCTCTATCTTCCATCAATGATTTGTTGTCACGTAATTAAGTGGAAAACAAATTACGTGTGTATTAATAAAAGAGTGATATATATTTAATTTTCTTTTTTAATTTTACTTGTTTTACGCAAAAAATGAAAAAATGTATTATTTATAACGCGTAGGGTTAACTAGGGATGAAACTGAATTTCTAGATGTTAATTTTACGAGGAACGTTTCTTGTTTCTCTCGAATTGTTGAGAGTATTAAAAACGAAATAAAACAAGAAAAAACAAGTTTCAAATTAACGTTTGAATCGCTTTTGATTTTCGTCCACGAGAGTTTTGAATTATTTGATAAAAAAGTATAAGGTGACGCATATATATGATCGCTTATTAATTAATAAACAACCTACGTCTGTTGTTTTATAACACAAGCTTTCGTTAATGTAATTTCGTTGACTTAGATTACGATTTTAAAGGCAATGCTCGCATTTTAACATCGAAACGATCGAAACGATCGTAGCAAAATCCACGATAAATTCGATCGGGCCTCCTACCTCCACTTGGTAGCTACGTCCAGAGCTGGAACTCACGAAATTGGTACGTCAGTGTCATCGGCGCGGAAAAACTTGCTCCGCGAGTCCAAAGGAGAGGGCTTGCGGAGCTGCGAGAAAAAAGCAGCCGGGCCTGATACACCGAGAGAGGCCGACACGGCGAACGCTCGAATCCTGCTATGAGAGAGACGAACACCTTGGCGCGTTCTGCGTTCGCGACATGCATGATGCACCTACGAAGAGGAGCGGAGGGATCCTTGATCCTACAGGAATGCAGTGGTGGCGGCCCACGCGCCCTCCGCTACCCCCTACCCTCTTAGTACTATCTCTCTCTTTCTCTCTCTTCCTCTCTCTTTCTCTCTCTCTCTCTTTTTCTTTCTCTCTCTCTGCCTCTCTCTTTCTCTTTTTCTCTTTCATACCTCCTATCTTTCATCTTCGCATTCACGAGATCTAATCCATGTATGGGCACTTGTGCAAGGCTCATAGCGATACGGCTCGACTCGTTCTCTTCTTGTCTTGTTTTTCACCCTACCAGAACCTGTAATCGGGTTAATGGTTAGTGCAGCACCTCTTGTAAACCTCATCTTCCTACTTCATTCTGTGGTATTTGGATCTTAATTAGAGTATGTGTGTACCTATCTAAGAGAATGTCTAAATACCTGCTGGTCGCTTAAATCTTACCTCATCAATTTTTCTCTTATAAAATAATTACACACTTATAATATACCGGAGCGATAATACATATAAATAAAATATGTCTATGTTACATCTTGTCTTATGTCTACTATAAACATTTTAAATAAACGATTGATGTAATTTTATCAATTTGTGTAGTTCGTAATGATCTGACAATATAGTTTTATTCTACATGTTTGTATTTTTATCAAAGTAAATTTATAGTAAAATATTTGATATTTTATTCCGTTATATATATATATATATATATATATATATATGTATATGTACATATTTCTATAAAATATATCATGTATCGCATCAAATACATACCTATTATTAACTATTAACACGTTCGTATCTAATTTTTTATTTTATATGTTATATAATATATTAATTTTGCCATTAAAACCTGCTTTGGCAGATGCGTAATAGAGATAAAATTAATGACTTTATAATCATAAAAGTAATTACGATCAATGTGATATTATTAATTGATACAAGAATCATTCTAAAAATGTTATTTCTGATTTAGCAAGAGAAATGAAGATATATAATTAAAAGTCGAAAAAAATATTGGAGCGAGTTATTGAATAATATAAAAAAAAGTGATGCATTCAATGAATATTATAGAATATGTGTTATATCAAAACTATCTTTAATACTGAGTTAAACGGCTTCTATCGTCATAAAACATTTATTCATTTTGTTGTTTATACATTACATAAATATGCTATTTAAGTATTATTATTATATATTCGTATTTTTTTTAATATTCATTATTAATAAAATGTATAATAGTAAAGAAATTATTACCTTAATCAAAGTCCACGCTTTTTTGTTCATTTATCAATTTACTACTCTTAAAGAAAATGATACAATTTAAGTGATCGGTTGTTGAAAATTTAAATCATACTTTTTATACACGATACGTTAGAAAAATATTTACACCGAATTAATTTTTTTTACATGTACAATTATTCATGTTTTAAACATCAAACTATAATTTTCAATGTTTACTCATTCAATAGTTTGTGCCGAATGGAAAATATAATATAAAAAATTTCAAATGAATTTGACAACTATCTTTCTTGTTGCCTCTGATCATTAGTAAGGTTTCAAGGTTTAAAAAAATCAGAGTGCTGGCACCCTCGTGCGAGTATACCGCACTAATTCCCGTTGGAATCTAGCGTCGTTTCAACGGCAAACGATAATAAAAGAACAAACTGACATTGTGTGGGAAAACTCGTGACGGTTGAGAAACTTTCCGGTGAGCTCAAACGAGAAGAAATATAAGAGAGAGAAAGAGAGAGAGGAAGAAAGAGAGACAGAAAAAAGGAGAGGGAGAGCGAGAGAGAAAGATAGATAGATAGATAGAGATAGAGAGAGAGAGAGAGAGAGAGAGAGAGAGAGAGAGAGAGAGAAAGGAAAAGAAAAAAGAAAGAAGGAGAAAGAAAGAGAAAGAGAGATAATGAAAATAAGAGAAAAGAGAAATAGAAAGAAAAGGAAAATAAAAATAAAAAGAATTCGCTGCAACGAGTCGTTATTAATTTATTTCTAATTAATTATTAGAAAAGTAAAAATACCTACTCTACTATCTACGAAATTTCATTTCGCTGCGTTACGATCAAAGCGCGCGATCGAACAGGATGGATATCACATAAATAAACTTTTCATAGAACAACACGATCGATGGGTAAGCGAGCGAATCGAATAAAGATCGATAGCGAAGATAAAATCGAAGTCAAATGGTTTTTGGATGCTTAGAACAATGGTGGTAACGATGGTATCCGGTGAGTCGCCGCAGTTTAATCGATTTTCAACCGAAGAAAGGACAAGATCATTCACGATTTTTAAGGTTGGCTATGCTAAAGAGGGAAAGAAAAAGTCATTGAGAAAGATCGAGTAACCGTAAAGAGAATTCGTTCGACTGTTTCGGTCGAGTCGCAGTTGTCGACGTTTAAAGAGAAAAGAGCTCGAAAGGTTCTTTTGGGTTAGGCTGTCCTCGCGATCTCGAACAAGTCGCGTCAATCGCGACGAGATGACAGAAGTAATGACGATGGAAATTGAGAAAGAAGTTGGCGATGTCGCGAACTTGATTGATACGAAGGAGAGTCCCGAAGTCTCTTCGAATGCTGTTCCCGGTCTCTCGAACGAAGAGGGCAAGGTGTACGAGAAAACTGTCTTCGAAGAGAAAAAAGAAGAAGAAGAAGAGGAGAAGAAGGAAGAAGTGGAGGTGAAGGAGGAGGACGAGGAGGATGAAGAGTATGGAGAGGAAGAGGACGTAGAGGAGGAGGAATCGAGCTCGATAGAAGAAGAAAAGGATAAGAAGTACGAAAAACGAAAGGACATCGATTGGACCTGGGACTTCGAAGAGGAAGAAGAGGAAGAGAAGAAAGAAGAGAGTATAACTACGCCAATAGTTTCTCCGCCAGTGGAAAAGTTCGAGGAGGAAGTTCGAGAGCCGGTAGAGCCCGATTACGTGCTAGCCGAGATACCTGCAGAGGTTCGCATAAACCTGTCATTCTCCTTCGTTTTGCCCATGGAATTGCTATTCCTCACGACCTTCGTAATACCCTAAGACCCTTCCCTTCTTCTTCCACCTACGCGTTCCTTCGGCCTTCGAACCTTTCCTCAACACCAATCCCACCCCATCTTCCCTTCAACTCCTATGCGCTTCCGCCTTTTGTACGCGTTACTATTGATCATTATTTGTTACGAGCCACAACGAAGCAAATAAAAGGATAAACTTTGAGAAGCCATCACATCGTCTCTTTACTTTCCTTTTTTCTTCGATAGGTCTTAGGTGATCGCGAGGCCATGATCGATATGATGAAGGGATTGATATATGAAATGCGCCCTATCAGAAGGAGGAACAAGCTCTTGGAGCTTCGCGTCCATCAGCACTTCAAGAAGGTCGAGTCTGAGATATTTTAATGGGGAAGTTTACTTCGAATATTTTCAATGATAAATGATATCTCCTTGAAATCGGGGAAATCATCTAGCGGATCGATTTTACGATTCGTTTTATTAACGAACATATTTCTTCGATGCGTTCCAACATACGTATCTTCGCGTTTACATAGGTCCAACGAAAGATATTGGTCAGCGAGATCGAAAATAAATCGAGCGAAGAGGTCGACAAAATTTATGGAGCAGCCTTAAGAGCTTACAAATTGCATATCGACGACGCACTGATAAAGGAAACGCAATTGTTGGTCGATACAAACAGTTACAAGGACAAGGTTCGAGACTTGAAAGAGGAGGATGCAAACATCTTCAAAGAATTTCTCGCACGTCAGAAAGATATCAGCGTCGGTCTCGTTTACGTAAAGACCGGTGCAAAGATTTCGGAGAAGACCATGGACGTGATTGCAAATCGTCAGGTCCGTTTATCGCCTTGCTTCTTTCTTTCTTTCTTTCTTTCTTTTTTATGACGATATCGATCGATTTTAACTTTCGTCTTATCGAAAATTTGACGATTTGTATTCGACGAATTTTGATGTTTCCTTTAATCATTTTATTACGTGATATAACCTTTGAAGTTTCAAAGTCATGTAAGTAGAGAAAAATTGTTCATTATGAGGAAATATTTTTAAATGCTTAGAGAAAGGATCACATTTATCTTTCTGTAATAAATTAATCTCAACTATGTTTTAAAGAAACTTTAATTAAACGTTTGAAATATGCAAGCGAAACTATAAGGGAGAATCGTGTAGTATCGATCGTTTTAAGCTTTCTTTTTGATTATAGCTCTTTAATTATAAAATTAGAGTAGGTAAAACCAAAATTTTAAAAACCTTTTCGTAGAATAAATGATATTTAATAAAGTAGGTCAATTTTTATTTGTACAATTTAATAACAAAAATTTATAATTAACAAAAATAAAAAAGTATGTTTTGTAAGAAATAAAAACGTCCAATACCGACTAATTATTAAATTAGTAGATTTTTAGGTCTAAATGATTAACTATGTTAATAATAGGATTGATTAATTATTATGATAGAAGATTTTTATTTAATTTTTATTTTTACAAACATTGCAAGTTAAATATTTAATATTTTCCTTAACTGTGCATTATACATGTCATTAATCTTTACATACGACAAATTGCATTTAATTTTTGTCAAATAACACAGTCTTTTTCGTTAAAGTCTAGCTTTTATCGACTACTTATTGGATTATTATATTTTTTCTTATTTATAATATATTTTTGTCTAACTTCCTTCTTTTCTTATCTTTTTAAGGCTTTTGTAATTATCTTTCAGTTTTTTTTTTATCTGCATTCACCATGAACTGTTCAAAATCGATTTTCCAATGTGGTTTTAAAACATGGAAAGTCCCAAGTCTATTTTTACGTCATTTTTTTCGAGAAATAGTTGTAAAATCACATTCATGTTCTCTGTTCATTTTTTTTCTGTTCCGAAATTCCAGACCTTTTTTCTATGCTATAAGAAATACTAAACGGATATCTTATAATTTAATTTCAGTTGCTAACAAATTGAATTTACAGATCAAACAAAAATTGAGCTTTGTTGATCGGTATTAAACAATAGTTGGATGATCGATGTTATACGATAAATACAATACATGGAAACATTTTAGATCATGTTAAATTATGTGCAAAAAATATTGCAAAACTAGGACTTTTTATTATATTTAATAAATTAGAAATTTACTTATCTGAGAAACAAAAGATCAATTTTAAAACATAACTTTGAACTCGCTGAATATATCAATGTATACGTTTAATGCCTCAGAGCTTTGAGAAAAATGTACTAAATAATATAATCTCAAAATACGCTATATAGGAATATATTATAATAAATATTTATTTGTTAATTCAAAAAGGTTCTAATATCTGATGGAAGTAGGGAAAACTAGTTCTGATCGGTATTGTAAATTGATCGGTATTGCACGAAACTCTCTGAACGTCAAAAAATACTGAAACTGTTTCTTACATTCATCTATAGAAAATTTATATTAACTTGAATTAATGTTTTAGATAATCGAGAAAAATGGAATAAATAATATGATCTCAAAATATCTACATAAATTAGAATACTTCCCTATAATTGTCAATTTTTCTTTACTTGTGATTTATTGTTAGAAGTAAATGAAAACATCTTTAGAATTTTTACAATAATTTTCGAATAAAGTGATCGAAGTAAACGAACAAAAAAATATATTATTGATATCGTTAGATGATACGTCGCAGAGGATTGATGCACTATCGTTTCAAAAACATTCTTCTTCAACATCGTTTCGAACGTATCAATACGTTGCTCAAAAATCTTGAAGTTTTAGGAAAGGGTATGACAACTATGGATTATGAGGCTCTTCATATGGGAAATGTTAATCTTATAGACAAAGTTGACGAGCGCGAACGAGATCTCGAAAAATATTGGACAACGTATGTTATCGGATTTGTAAACGATACAAGATTTTTAAACCTAACTCGAACATTTGTAATACGATATCAACGTTGCTATTTCAACGATATTAAAAAATGTCAAGTTAGAAATTGTTTAATCCAAACGGGATAACAATATTTTGAGTTATACAAAATTTTTGTTAATGTTACTTTTGAATATTTCGACGTGATGAATGTTTTTCTTTAAAATAGATCGATATATTTTTATTATCATAATGTTGAAAAAGAAAAATTCAATGGTATGAATTTGTTGATTTTTAGATGCAATGTATCACTCAAATTTTTTATTTATTTTTTTCGTCGAATTCTTCGATTTTTTCTCCTCAATTCAAACTCTTCTCCTCAGTCTTCTTCAAAGTTATTTGAAAGTTAATAAATTCATATCGACGAATTTTTCAATGAATTTTATACGAATGGATTCGCCGATTTATAAGCTGCAATCATAAAGTAATAAAAATATATTGATCTATTTAAAGAAACATCGGCGATCTTGATATTTCGAAGAAAAATGATTTAAGAAAACACTTCTATTTATTTGATTATTCATTCTATTATTTAATTATTAATTCTATGATTTGATTTATTAATCACTATAAAATATTTTATAATTGTGAATATTTAGGTCAGTATAAATATAAAGGGTTGGTGACGCAGTACTGATCGATGTAATATCGACCGCTTATATTACATACTAATATTTTATTATATATATTGATCATTTATTTAAAATATTGATTAGAAATATTTAAAATATTGATCCAATAAATAGCAGCTTTAAAAAGATGTATCATTAAATAATATATTGTCCGCTTCAAATAAAATAATTTATTTTTTTAACATTGTTTAGCATCATCAAAAGCAGCATTGATATTTCAAGTGTTCGAGTTAAGTGAAACATCCTGTATAAAAGTATCATAATTGATTGATATATAGACTAGAGGGAATGATAAACATATCAGCTAATTTAAAGGAGAAAGAAATATGCATTATAGAAGACATAGAACAAGAGCGAAAAAAGTTATCGAAATCTCAAGAAGAAACAATGAAGGTTAGAGAACGATTAAATTATTTTCTTTTACTATTACGAGATTTAAGAGAAGAGTATACTCATAAAAGATTAGAAGCTGGTATGCTAGGACTACAGTGAGTTTAAAATATTCTGGTATGTTCGAATTAATTACTTTGATCTTATTCATTATTTTATTTATGTTTAGGCCTATATTGCGTGATATGGATAAATCAATGAAGTTGCGAGATGCTTTGATTATCGATATCGAAAAAATGAAACAAAAAATCCACGAGTATTCGCACTCAGCAGGAAAAAAGAAAAGTATGATGTTAAAATTATCGCCCAGTAAGAAACAATCAAATACTGATTCTTCGGAATCTTTTTCGATGTAAAATATTCAAGTTAGTATATCGATTTTATATTATGTATTTTGGAATACTTCTATCTATTTGGTCAATATTTTTATTAATCATTGGTAATTATTTTGTAAATGATATAATAAATAATCAGTACATATGAATATTCTGATCATGAAATATTAATACGTTACATAAGTAATCGATATAAATAATTAAGTGTCAGGGTTGCAGTTGGATTGCATCTATGTTTTTATAAATATTGATCATCTATTTAAATTATCGATGACAAATTATTATATTCACAAATATTTTAATCAAAGCAACCGCGGTTTTTGTATTAATTTATGTAATACTGATATCACTTACATTATATATCGATATTTTATTATAAATATCAACCATTTCTTTATATTACTGACCCAATAAATAGAAACCATTGGGGAATGCAACAGAAATTATATGAAAATTGAAAGTAGACTTTTCCTTCGGTCGTATATTCTAATCTTATAATGAAAAAGCACACGAGCGATCTTTCGTTCGATAAACTAGACGTTTTGCATCATTACAGCGCGACAACTTAATATCGCGTGAGACGAGTATGGCAATGAGTATAAACCATTCGTGTCGATCATAAACGTCAAATAGGACGGCAAAGTATCGTTAATAAATCACCAATTGTGTGCGATAATTACCGATATTGTTCGCTCATGCTCGATACAGTTGCCGATCGATGTCGATCGGATATGCGCGATGCTGATGTTGGTTAGCACGTATCGTTTTCCTCGTTCGTTTTCGACGTGCGGTAAGCGGAAAACATGCGGCCGATTGGGTTCCACGCGAGTTTATAATTTATCGTATCGGGAAGTATCGTATCGTCGATAGAACGTAACTGAGTTTGTAGTGAGGCATTTAGCATGTTATCGATGCTGACTCGATAATAAGATGTCCGAATTATTTATAGAGAGAATAAGTCGCGATTTATCCGACTCATGATTTTCGAGCCGACGCGGATAAATATATCCATGCGTATCGCTCGTATGTTATTACGTAGTACAGGATGCAGCGACTATTATGCCAATGGAATACTCAGCATCGTAGGTCATAAGTTAATATGTCGCACAGGATGCGTATTAGAAGGGTTAAACGCAATTCCATTTAGTCCGCGTGCACGATCCACGGATTTATTTCGTTCAGTTTATACCAATCGCCTCGGATTAAATTTCAACGAGGCAACAACAAAAGCATTAAAATGTCGATAAAGGATACGTTATTATATATCGAGTAACGAATAATAACATTTTGGCGAGATTTATTAGACGAGATTAAAGCGTTGAATCGCTCGATTATTTACCGTTACAATTTATTTCAATTCTTTTTAATATTTCCAATTGTACGATATCGTGACGATTTTATATATTTTTAATTAAACATTATTTTCATTTTAAAAGTGGTCAAAAATTGATATATTCGTTCTTTATAAAAACATTTGATAAAACAACTATGAAAAGCTTATTTCGTGTTTTAACCTATGCTATAAAAAAATATGGTATTTTCGTAATTATTGATATCGTTCATATAAAACATAATTAATTTTTACATGTCGATTGAAAAGTCCAAAGTTTTTGTTAAACTCTTAAGAAGTTATTCGATCTGAAATAATGTGCCAACATTTTTATTATTCATTGTATGTTCTCTTAATAAAAGAAACGTTTGCTTCGATTCAGGTGACTCATACATAATTGTTGCATGCTTGCCCTTAATCGTCGTGCACACGTAGCCCATTAATTTATTATCTCCTCGCAGCAGGATCGTTCGAATCTCGATCACGATTCTTCTCTTTAAAACGGACTCGTTTCGTTGGCAATCTGTCGGAACGCCTACGGACCTTTTAAGCGTACTACGTCGACACACAGGTTCGGATCGTATTAGGTAAGGTAGAATATCTGGTAGCTTCGTCGAAACATCTTTTGACGCAAGCAGGTCGGTTAGAATACGTATTAATGATGGGGTTTTACCATGGAAAGAATAAATCTGCATGGCAATTTTGAAGATGGCCGTGGGTTTACGGACCGCATCGCGTGACTTTCGGGCTCCTGGTTAACTGGATTACCACATTAAAGCGAATGCACATCTTGTCATCGATTTTAAAATTCTTCATGCTCGTCGTTCCGGTACATAAGAAATGAATCTAAACACAACGTCGGAGGGTTTAATGTAAACCATAGAAGAATATTAATCGATCGATTTAATTTATTACACCGATCGAATAATCGAGGAGAAACGAATAAAATTAAACTAAGTAGTAATAAAGTTGAAGTAACCAATTTAGGAAAAATTTGTTCTAACTCCTATCGAGAAGAAATCGGCTCGCAATGTATGTTTCTCTTTTCACGAACGGTTAAAGTGTTCCGTCATAAATTCACTCATCGCTAAGCTTCATTGAACAAGATTCACGCGGCTCCTTTCCCTTTGGTCCTTTCTCCTTTCGCACCATTTTGCTGTTCCGCAAGCGACTTCGTAACCTCCTCCCTCCTACCGCTAAATGCTATACGCTATAAATATCCCGTTATGAGTCTTGGATCATTGAAAAAACGTCTTCTCTCACAAATAAGCAACATCCAATTAGTATTTTAATGTTTCAGAGAAAATAATGTTATAGGAATGATATTATAATTTTAGAATAATTTATACTATATCAGTATATAGCAATATATAATATAGTATACATTGCACATTTGCATATATATCTTCTACTATAGTATATATTATCCTACTTACTCTGTGATTAGAATTAATAACAACGTATATAGTCCATTGTCTAACATATAGTCCAGTGCAATGAAATGTTTCTTATATATGCTACATATCGTGATATACATATATATATTTTTTTTCTTACAAGTAAAATTTGAAAAACATATATCCGCAGATAACTCTCATCTAACACGCATTTTGCAAAGACGGCTTTCGTTATGTATGTTTAAACATTTTCTAAAAAATTGCGGGAGCCCTCTTATAAAACGCTTTTGAACACGTTTTTTATAGAATATATAAAATTAGGCCATTCTTGTACGACACTGAAGATTAAAATTAATGATGTGAAATCAATATAAATTCTTTTCAAAAATTTTTAATATTACGATTTTCTTTATATTCGTTTACTCGTGTACAATGTCACGAACTTTTCAAATTATTAAAAATCTTCAAACTGCATGTGACACTTTTTCTTTATTCTTTTTAGCGAAATATCAAATTTTGTATTTATGTATTACTTTGTAGTATTTATAAAATAATAATATTTTGTTCTGTTATAATACGTTTTTGATGTAACATAGTAGGAATTTTCGTATTATAAAAAATTTAAATTATAAAATAAATATATAAATTCGTATTATAAAAATTTCTACTATGTTGAATTTTCATATTATAATACGATACATTTAATTCTATCAGAAAAATAATAGGAGATGTGCATTTTTAAAGATATGAAAAATAAGTAAAAAATGATCTAAACAAATAAAATTTTTATTGAATTAGAAATTTAAAGTATACACTGAATTTAATTAAATGACAGGATTGTCATCGTCGTATAAATTAGTGTAATCATATTTTTTAGACAATACAACTTTCAGTTACATTTTTTATTTTAATTACATTTTAGATACTTATAGTTAATTAGTTAATTATATCAATTTTGTCAGTATGATATTTTTTAGCGTTTAATAAGAACTTATAATAATAGCTTATAGTATTTATATTAATAAATTTTACTAATACTGCAATTATAGATATAAGGCTTAAAGATAGAAAGCCTACAGAATAATAAAATAAGTCTAAATTATTTATTGCATAGGTTAATTAAAATTAACAATCAAATAAAAGAAACAAATACATATGTTAACTGAAAATTCGATATGATAAAGAATTTTATAAATGATTGATAGAAATGGTTAATACTTAGAAAATGGTTGAATATCGATTGACATCGTTATTGCATAAGACTCGTTTAATAAATTACTTATAACGATCCTTTCGATTTTTTTTCTTGCGGTTAAGCAAAATCTGATAAAACTCTTGTTTAATTCTTATTAATTGTTTAAAATTCTTGGTTTGATTTAATATTCATGAGTCATAGTCTGTACATGATATTGGTTACATGATGATCCAAAAAGAGTAACCTGTCAATAATGGTTGTTCCATTAATGGATTTTGCACTTAGATCTAATCTTTCTAGACGAAAGAAACAATTTCATAATCGTTATTATAATCATCGGATAAATAGGAAGAATGGAGTTAGATTAAAACGTACGCGGGCTTCATTGTCAGCATGTGGGCAGTCTCATTCAATCGTCCTCCTACAGAAACAGAAAAAGAGGAGAGAGAGAGAGAGAGAGAGAGAGAGAGAGAGAGAGAGAGAGAGAGAGAGAGAGAGAGAGAGAGAGAGAGAACACATTTCGATTTTATTATTTTATTATTAACTTAGATTTTATATATTTTTACATATTTTAATTTATATACATATTTAAACATTCTACATAATTTACTATATATAATCAATACTAAATATAATTACATTTGTAGAAAAAAGAAATCAAATAAAAAAAATCAATCAAATTAGAGAAAAGTTCAATAAAAGTACTAACTAAGTGAATTAGAATTAAGCAGCAAAGTCAACTAACAAAAAAGGTCTTTCAAATATTTAAGTATAAAATTATCCAACTGTGGGAAAATGGAGAAGGAAGTTACGAAACCATTGGCCAAAAGACAAATAAGATAGAAGACGGGTTTAACGATACACACAATTTGACAGAACAAACACCTGAAAAAAAAAGATTTAAGTCAAAAAAATATACAATAGAAATCTAGAATCCAAATCAGATATAATTAAAACTAAAAGGCTTCGTTTTAAACGATAGAAAATATCGAAGAAAACTCTATTGGAAACAGAAGTGAAAATATATAGTAGTAACATAGAGAAGATACTAAAGGATGGATATACAAACGGAGACAGGAAAAAAACAAACATACCCATAAGCAGAATAGAGAAGAGGAGGAGTTGTGAAAACTTAGAGTTGTGAGAAGATATATCACTAACCAAACAAAGAAAGTGTTGGAAGACCATATAAAAGATGAAGCGAAAACTTAAATTTTGAGTAAATCGAAAAGTTTGCTGAAGGAAATAAATAGGGATAGCATCAAATTCAATATGTATTTACGAATCCCAGTTAATTCCAATAAATAAACTTCATTTCATGGATTTGTCATTATTACTCAAAAGCAATGAAATTACATTGAATATACTTGCAATGTTATCATTTTGCATAAGTTGATTTCAAACTTTAGAACGAGTATTTATAGATTTAAAAACGTACTTGTATTTAATTTTATGTAATAGAAAGATTCGAATATTTCACAAATAATAATCAAATTTAAATATTAGTAAAATGCGAATAGTTGATTGTATTATTAAATATTGTATCAGACTTTTTATTTTAACGTAATCTAAGTTATTGTAGTTAAAAACAAAAGAGTATCACAAATTATAGACTGTGTTGATAATCATTCCATTTTTCAATTAAAGTACTTATAAAAGGTTCAAATCTATTCGGTCAGGATTTGAATATACATAAGTATTTGGAAATATCGCTTACGCTTCTGAAAGTATTTACAGAGAATTCAAATCTATTTTATCTGGATTCGAGTCTACTTGAAAATATTAATTTCTTTTTTTAAAGTATTCATGAAGCATTCGAAACTATCCAATTAGATTCGAAGCTATTAGTAATATACTACTTAATCCTATTTCTGGGAATAAGTTTTGATTTAAGAAGAAAGAAGAAAAAAAATTTATACGATATATACATATATATATTTGTCAAAGTAGATATTTCAAAAATTATAATATCAAGATAAAACTAAAAGGTAATTGTAGATTTTTATAAAAAAAGGAGAAAAAAGCAAAAGATCATCTCATCTATATAGTCAGGATAAGATTAACCGTGGTCATTAGAAAATCATAGCTCAAATAAAAAGAAGATTTAACGTAACAGAAAGAAACAATTATCTTTTTTTCTTGTATAAAATTTCTCTAGAAAGATCATATAAATGCAAAAATATTAAACGTTCTTCGTGAAAACACTTATCATATATAACACATTAAATTCAGTCATCTTGTTTTTAGTATGTCTGGCTTGTCTATCACGAAAATCTTTTTATTAATTGCTTGCAAAGAATCAGGTGACGCGCACATTGTTCTATTTGTTATTCTTCATTTAAAAAAGTGCATAATAGATCTTCGTAATTAAAAATGATTAACACATAGAATAAAAATCCATTATATCTCAGTAAGCAACCGAGTTTACGTAAAAACGTAGCAACGTATAATTTAACGATGGGATAATTATTTACAAAAAAATCAACTAATCTATTCCGAGAGTTGGAAACTTATTTTTATTCTTTCAAATGTTATAATAATATCTCATGGAACGATTATAAACATTATCTTTCAATATTATATTAATGTACTGTATTCAGGAAAAATCATTATTTTTTGGTTAATTGTTAATAAATTAAGATTCAGAAAGTACAAGCAAACAATTTTTTAATATATTAGAGGATATATAACAAATAATTTATGTAATTTCTTAATTTAAAACAAACAAAGAATATTGTTTATTAATTTTGTTAATAATTATCAATCGATATTCTATCACTTAAAATATTTAAAAATCGGGCTATATCTACAAAAAAAATATCTATATCAAAAAATATCGATAAAAAAAAGACAGACCGAGTCGTTTCACTCGCAAGACTATCTCAGGAATTATCTTATATACAATTTCTCCACATTTATTTCCCACTATATATCGATGTATATTATATCCTACGAGTAAATATAAGAGAAAAATATCATATACATACAGGTTCAAAAGTACTTTGTTAAAAAGTATTTTTATTTTCGTTCGATAAGAACAGATCGCCGAAGTTTATCTAATATGTTTAAATAAGCTGGATTTACTACTTAAAATCGTTATAAAGAATAATGTGGTTCGTATTAATATCAGTAATTATTAGCATATTGTGTATTCACGATTTCGCAAGCGTCTTTTTTTCAGACAAAAATTAATACGCTTGAGAAATTAATGGAAAGAATTAATGTTATGTTCATCGAAATGAAAGGAAATCAAAAAGAAATGCGGTATGTAATCAAATCAATTTTCGATGAATGTCGGACCTGTATTTGTAAGAACAAGTGACACTTTGAAATGATTTTAACATAGACTTAAATATCATCAATCAGTTCTTGTAATATATCGAAGGGAAAACAATCCGTTCGTTATTTCGTATTTTTGTTATGATTGTTTAAGGAACTATTGAACGTACGTTTATACAACATTTAACATCTCTTATTTTGTCTCGTAGGATATGTTAGCATCGTTACGAGGAAAAAAAAAATAAGGAGAGTCTGTATGTGTATATACGTATCTGTACTTACACGTATATGTGTATTTACAAGTACCTATACGAGTTGACTAATTTCACGTAGGCGTAGAATTGGCTTTGCTTATGGCGAGGCAAAGTTAATATCGAGAAAAGAAAGAGAAAGAGGGATGAAGAGAAGGCGTTACGCCCCGTCTCTCTTTTTCTCTTTTCTTCTTCGTTCATCTCTCCGCAGGCCGACGTTGTTCGATCGAAAAGGGCGCGGCATCGATCGGAAAGGGATCTCTCGAGGTTCCTTTCCATCTTCTCTTTTCCTCGCATGATTTGGGGGGCCAATTAGGGCCGGCGTTGAAGCCATTAATCCTTTTTGGTAATTTGTCCGTACTCGGAATTGATTTAAGGCCGACGCGTGGACGGAGGAGGGTAAGACGAATGTGTATTCGTAAGGTGTATACTACGAAAAGAGATAACGTGTCAATTAAGCTACCCTGCAATTCACCGCGGGAAATTATGTACAGAGGGCATGACACGCGAGACGATAAATCACGAAGAATAAGCCGCGCGCTCTGTCCTCCTTTCGACGAATATTTATATCCGTCCGCTTTGCGAATGATAACCCCTCTTTTTCTTTTCTACCTCTCCTATACGTACGAGCTTTATTTTCTTGGGAAAAGGATTAAGGAGAGGTAAAACGACCGTTATTTATAACGCTTGGATTAATACTTGGATCTTTGATCGATACGGTAAACGTTATTTGTAATTTATGCTGGATCTTTCTCTTTTCTTTCCTTTCATTTTCTTTTCTCTTTTCTTTTCTGTTTTTTTTTTTTTTTTTTTTTTATTTCGACCTCTCTTGTTAAGCGAGTTTTAAAATTCTGCCAGCAAGTTCGTATCGTGGAAAGACGTTATCTGGTCATCTCGTCGTTTAGAGCTTTCTTTGGTTGACCGTTAGGTCAGATATTTGTATTCCTACTTTGCAAGATCGTATCTGGTAACGCCACCATGCTCAAGGACAACGACAAAGATCCGACTCTTTATTTCGAAAAGGAAGTTGATTACGTATCTATCGAAAAATAATATTTCACTTTTTTTTTTATTATTTCCGTTCCTTTTGTGAAACCTTAAAGGTTTTACCATAATACAAAGATATAAATTCATCAGTCGCCCTTTGACATTCGGGACAGTTTAGAGTGGGGGTAGGTAATAAAACCAGCTCGACCTCTTTCAGCATCCGGCTTGGCAAACAGGCTATATTCTCTGGACCTCAGTAAAAAAGTAAAGTTGACCCTCCTTTTCGTTCTATTATCATGACGATTATCAGGCGTTCCCCTTTATATTTATATTATTAATTTTGAATAATAGCTTCAGTCATTTTATTGTTGTGCATTAGTCACTATTATCACACTACAAGACATTGCAACTTTAAAATGTTTATAGAGGTTGATTTTAAATTAAAAATTTTTGGAATATCTCTTTTGTTAGAAGAAATAAAAAAAATATATATCAAGAAAAGTTTCATAATTTCATGTGTCAAATATTTTAAGACGACATTCAGTTAAACCAGAAGTTTAAAAATTTTTAGTTTTCTTTTTTATAGAACATCCTGTATTTTTTAATTAATTCAATATTTTAATCAATCGTTTTTAAAATACTAGTAAACATAAACCTTAAGTAAATAATTAACTAGTTATTATGATATTAAGATAATTATAACGTGTGAAATATGTTATGTAGACAGAAATAGTAATGCTAATTTTAATGAAACTCGAATTTAGAAGAACTACTAGTGAAAATTATAAACGTTATTAATCAAACAACATCCAAAATATTACGATTGTGCATACAAAGAAATAATGGATATTTAAAAATTTGTTCTTATAAGTTAATTTTAAAGTTTTTTTTTTCAATTAACGTAAGTAAAAATTTTAATAAGGTAGTAACAAAAGTTATAGTAATTTACAATTTTTCATTACCTCTTAAGATTCTTTATATTTAAAAGTATGTATCATTAGTCATTTAACTATACATACTAACATTTCGTTTATAATTAAATTTGGATATATATTTGTCTAATAATATATTAGAAATAATTGATTAAAATATCTGATGAATTAAAAATTATTAAAATTAAAAATTATTCCGATTTAACCGGAAATCGGATATTTTATTTTATAGTCTTAAAATATTTAAAATGGAATCATGAAATTTTCCTTTATATATATTTTTTTTATTTCTAATAAATAAGATATTCAAGTGATTATTAATTTATAACAAATTGGTATATTATATCAATTTAATTGCTTTCTGCATTTAATCTAACCTAGAATCTTTTTTCCGCTTTTCTGCTTTAATTGTTATAAATTTTAGATTTTCTTGCATTGGTAAATTATAATATTTTAATAAATTATAATATTTCAAAGTCCACTCTTTTGAAATTGAAAATCAAAATTTCAAATCGAAATTTTTCGTAGATCTCGGTCGATACAATGTTTTTCGATAAAAATTTGAAGATAATCTATTTGACTATCTACAAAGAATCTACATATGTGGATACGCGGACGAATATATATGTATATGCACACGCATGGATGTGTAAGTATAAAACATATATAGAGTGATCGCCGAAGTGTTCGTAAAGTAGGAATATGATAATATCTTATAGATATATACAAATTTTTATAGGAAACATTAAGAAACAAAGAATCTTGTTTAAATCTTATTTAAATCTAGAAATTCAAATCTTTCTGTATTTACCATCTTTAATCGTGCCAATAAAAATTTTTGAAAAATTTTATATTCATTGTTTGACACTATTTCACATAATCCTGCAAAGTCTGAACTATTTATATAATCTATAATTTTTTATAAATTTTTTAATTCTTTTAAATTCTCACCACTTTAGAATGGGAAGTTGGTACGAACGAAAATTATTCTGTAAATTCTCGTTGCGTGTAATCTGATTTTTTGATTTAAATTTATCCAACTAGATACCGTATCCGTTTAGATACTAGAATGGATACACGTATAGACGTTTAGATTTGAATATAAATTTGAATACTAAACGTATTAAAGATTCAAAATGTTCTTTTGATACGTCAAAGTCAAAAGGCAATCGTCCGTTACACCTTTCGCTACATCGAGAGCGTAAGTAATTCTTTACGATCGTTTTCAAAAAGCAAATAGATCGATCGAAATCGGCGTAAGCCGAGTGGCCGCCCAAGACAAAACCAAGGAAAACGGAGAGAAATCTCGTGGCAAATTATGCAGATTGACACAGATTTGCATTCGCTTAGCATACACCCCGATCGATGCAACGAGCGCCCACACTCTATAGACTTTCATCTATTTACCATACAAAAAATATACCCTATCTAATCCGGATGGATCTTACGGTTGAAGTTGCTCTCACGGCACCTTGTCTTGTCCCGATCGCTCTCCGAGAATCTCGAAGAATCAATTCGTTCGGCGATCTCACGTTTTTATTTTAACGGATTCCTCTCAAGCATTTTCTTCCTTTCGAGAACTAATCAATCTAATCTATTTAATTTACAATTAATGAAGAATTAATTTTTATGCCATTTTTGAACATGCCGTATACTTTTAAAAATAATCAATTTGACGATGGAAATAATACAAAAAATAAGATTAACGAAAGGACTTACTTATATTACATTTTTTTAATAATAAACAGGACATTTTTTTTCATTTACTTAATATTACATTTTTTATTAATAATAAAAAGGAAATTTTTTTTAACTGAATTAAGTAAGATGTATATAGGGCTATGAAATTACGTGATAAATTTGATTACTTGAGTACGAGCTAAACTCACATATTCATTAGTAAATAAATGAGAATATTCCGTAAGGTTATCAGTTCAATGTTCTGCTACGTGTGGAATAGAAAAAAAGGTATCAAGATACATGATCGTAGAGAGGGCAATATAATGTCAAGAATATTTATATTTTTGGAAGGACAGTCTTAGAGTGTTTGATAAATACGATGTATCGAAACTAATTCGAGTTGTTAAAAATATATTACGAACTGAACGTAATTAATTTCGAAAGCTTAAAATTATACTGTTCTTTTTTTCTTCTTTTTTTTTTGTTATAAGTTCTTATTTTTTAATCAACAATAATAGTAACCTTAGAAAAGAAAATTATTTTACGTCCTTACTAATTAATCCTACATACTTATGGTTATACGTTCTATCAATAGTTAACGTAAGAAATGATATATTTTAATAAAGAACTTACTGAATATTTTAATAACATTAACGTATTTATTCTTTTAAATATTAATCATTAAATACCGTTTCTACTTAATAATAAAAAAAAATTAATAAGATAAGATTTAAGCGATTTAGTATTTGGTATCTCTTCCATACCTATCGAAATACCAAATCATGAAACGATATATTTCTTGACGAAGATTTATATTCATTTTACTTCTCACAATGTTGCAATAAAGCAGATGTAAAAAATCTTAGTAACTTGTCGCTTTGACGATATAATAACTCGGTTCATTAGCGTAACTATAGATCGGAAAGAAAAAGAAACACAAAGAAAATAGTACATTTGCATTCCGGTGAAATACTTGTACATACTTATGTACATAGTTAACTATGTATATAAGTAGTCGTGCGTACGCGTAATATACATTTTAACGCGTGCGAGCGACAGCTGGTTTGCTCACGAAACGAGACGGTACCGGCGCGCTCGAATTTTGCAAGTCGACCGATATAACGCGGCAATTACCCGACACGCGGAACCCTTCCGTAAAAGGGAAAACGCAGGTTAAGGAATCATGTCCATTCTCAAGGTCGACCGGTATCCTACCGGCTCTCTTACCGCGGACTGCATAACGCGTTTCTATTACGCGGTCAATTGCGGCGATTGTTGCGTGTCTCTTGCAATCAGTGCCTCGTCCGTAGCTACACACCACTGCTTTCTCCTTCTCCGCTTATCTTACGCTCGCCCTTTCTCCTTTCTCTTCCTCCTCCTCCTCATCCTCCTCCTCCTCCTCCTACTTCGAACGGGAAACCTCTTTCTTCTGTTCAGTACCCTCACCGTCACAACATCTCACTGTCTCTCTTTCTGTCCCTCTTTCTTTCTGTTTTCTTTATTCTGTTATTTATCATCCTGTCAAAATTTCTCCTTTATACGTCTTGTTATATAGATTAGAAAAGGTTGTCTCTTCTTTTTTTTTTCCTAATTTTTTTTAAACGGTCAGAAAAAATTTAATAAAATGATTTGGAGAGATTGAAAGGTATACTATTATAGAAGTGATTTGTTATTAATTTTTTCATCGGTAGGACATGACACTTAAAGTTTTAATTTTTTAAGGATATCTATATTTATTCTATCGAAAATTGTATTTATTCTACTTAAATTTATTTATACGAATCAATAGTATCATTTATATGTTTATAATAAATATGTATGAAGTGTATTTTGCGAAAGCTTTGATGAAACAAGATTTTAGGGTTCCTAAAATTTCTACCATAATGGGCAATTTTTCATTATCAAAATTCAACGATCTTAAATCGATCGTAATATTCTTTCTAAAATTAAATACCACCGAAGATTCGAGAACGACTCGTTTTGAAATATATACTTACACAAAAATGGGTCACGAGTGGGTGAAGATTTAAATCTAGGTCGCTGCATTTCGCGTGGTGTACTTTAAATCACTTCTTCTTTTTTAAGTGAAACTTTTTTGACCATTAAGCAACCCAAATGGATTTCAAATGGTTTAATAAACTCCTAGATGCTACGTTCTAACAGTAAAACGATCTATTCATCATAATTAAAAAGTAAATCGTATTCTTATCTTGGCGTCGATTTAACCTCTTAAACAATATCGACTTTAAACTTAACAAAAAGAAAACTATATCCACCTACCTACCCTTTTCTATCTCGTATTCTTGATCAAGCTAGAAATAAGTTTCGGAGCAACGGGGAAAAAGAGAGACAGAGATAGAGACAGAGACAGAGACAGAGACAGAGAGAGAGAGAGAGAGAGAGAGAGAGAGAGAAAGGGAAAGAACGAGGTCGTTCGGTGGTATCACGAGCGTTATCGGAGATCGAAGAACGTTTTAGTCGTGGCAATAATCGAATCGACCTCGGGTCAGAAGCAGCATCGACGTACTCGACGTCCTTGGCCAGAGCCGGCAGATGGTCGGCAAGACGTTGCTCGGTGCAGCGCATGGTGCACACCGACGTTGCTAACTCGTATTCGTGGATGTACGGTCTAACTTACGAGGCAACATCTCGTTTCTTTCGAACTTGCGTTCGTGAACGCGCGCGCGCGCGACTTTGAAAGAGAGTGTGAAAGAGAAAGAGAGAGAAAGAGAGAGAGACAGAAAGAGAGAGAAAGCCCGTTCGCCCAACGAACAAGAGCAAGAGAAAGATCGTGGGCGCCTCGAGTACCTCGAGAAGCACGAGAATTTCCTCGAGGGTGTATCGTATCGTCGTTGCTTCTCCTCGAACGACAACTTTACCTGCCCCCACCCCTTCTCTTCTTCTATCTCCACCTCGTACTCCTTCGAGAACACCGTGTATTTTCACGGCTAGCTACGAGAGATCCTCTAAGCTAAAAGTATTCATAGTTTCTCTTCAATTTATATTGTTAGGTATTATTTATTCGAATATTTCGCGTTGGAGAAAGTTGTCAAAATTGTACTATCTCCTTTTTTTCTTTGTTTGTTTATGAAAGACACTTTATATCACGTTTGCTATCTTGTACTTACTTAATCATTGACACGAGGAAATATTGGAAATTGTTTGGTTTTATTTTTCATTGTAAAGACGATCTTTTTTTAAAAATGAAATAATTTGTTAGATATTTTTATAATATAATGTAAAAGGACAATTTAAATTATGCTTGCCTGAATCGAAAAAATAAAATATAAAAGCAAAAGAAAATTTTTATTTATCGTTCTATTATTTTGTTTATACGGAATTAAAAATATTATTAATAATCGAATTAAAAATATTCGATTCTATTAAATAATTTTTGTAATGTTGAAATATTTTATATACAATGAAAATATTCAATGTACGTAGGTATGAATAATAATCATTTCATAGTTGGAAGAATAATAAATTTTAAATATTTTTAGTACAAATTTCATGAATCTGTAATTTGCGTTTTATGTACTAAATTGTATGGTATAAAATCAAAAAATAATTTTTTTTAATTTGTTTATATTATCTAATAATTCTACGTAAATTATAATTATTTATATAATCACAACATGATAAATAATCCCTGTTTTATATGTATATATATATATATATATATATATATATATTTAATGACAATTCAAGTGTCATATAACCCATATGTTGTATGATTAAAAGCTCTCTAATCTATCATACTACATAGTACGATTCAAAACACTGATCGTACGATTTAAAAAGCATAATGTAATTTTGTAATAATAGTAATATTTATATACATAGATATAAATATATGGCAAACACTTTATAATATAAATCTATTTTTATAAAAACACAAATAAATTTGATCAACAAATATATGAATATTCACATCTTTAAAATGCTTATTGTACGCAAGAAAAACAATATCTATATATTTTCAATCGTATACCTCGTTCTTGTTTTTTTACTTTATAATATAATATATAATATAATAAAAACATTGACTGAAATAAAATTTAGGTGACTGGTACGCATTTAACAACTCTTCCTTATTTTGCTGAGTTTCTTAAGGTGAAAGTAAAAGGACTTTGAAAAATATACTGCCTATAAATATATTGCCTATAAAACGCCGATAGATAAAACACCTACGTATAGATTTTCATGAATATAATAAATATGGTAGGAATAAAGTAGGTTAAATGGAATGGAATGGAAGAGATTGTGTTCGGTTGATTCGATGGAATCTTTCTTTCTTTTTATTTTCTTCTTTTTTTAATTAATCGCTAAAACAAATAACAATGTTTAATTTTAATCGACTCTCGACGGACGCGTTGACGAGAAAAAATTTATCTCGATAATGTCGTTGTTCCACGATCGAATCTCAGTTATTTATCGCGTCTCGGAAAGATAAATCACGTCGTCGAACTAATTTTAATATCGCGAAAGGCGTCGTCGTCTACATTCCAATCGCGAAACAGGAAGAACGCGGCATATTTTCGCTTCTACTCGTTCGTGTAAATCGCTAACAGTCTCGCTTTATCACTTTCTCGATGTACCGATGAGATTAGCGATACCAGCCAATTCTGTGGAAAAAGTATCACCTTACTCTTTCGTAAGATGCGTTCGTAACTTTAATATTCCTTTCAAGGAGGATCCAGAATCATGTTTCCTCGTTAACTCGATTCTGCTCCCATTCATCATCTATAATTTTACATTCCACGAGTAACGCGTTCCGGTATCTCGATCCTTAAACTGGAGATCCGAAAGAGAATCATCCGTGGTGATTTTAATAAAGGAATATGTATCTTTCGTCATTTCATTAAATACCTCAATATATATTGTTACCAATATACGAGGAATCCAGGTTTGAAAAATACGAAACAGAGTTTGCAGGAACTCGATATAAGAAGAAATACAGTTAGCATTTAAATAGAACACTTTATTTGTTTTCTCTCCAGAGATCTCGCAAATACCATAAAGAAGATATCGAAGAAGAGAGAAAAATGAGAAAGAGAATGGCACGTTATAGTAATGCCCTTGATGTGGCATCGATGTTAAGGTCAACCAGATATACACGATACGGAAATGCTATCCATAGGGGCGATCGAAACTCGGTCTATATAGTTAGTTTTCGTGCAAAAATCCGAACTCGGGTAGCAGGGATCGTCGTTGGAAGCTGGGAAAGTAGAAACGCGAGAAGGAACGGGTAAATTTGCAAACGGTGCAAATGGTTAGTGCGATGCGCCGTTAGAGAGTAGAAAAATAAATTCAAGCGAGACAGGGATTCAGGGCATAGAAAGGTAGAAAGAGAAAGAGAGAGAGAGAAAGAAATAGAGAGAGAGAGAGAGAGAGAGAGAGAGAGAGAGAGAAAAGAGAGAGAGAAATGGATAATAGACATAGATTGCGGGAGTCGTAGGAGAAGACAGAAAAGAAAGAAAGAACGAGAGAGAGAGAGAGAGAGAGAGAGAGAGAGAGAGAGAGAGAGAGAGTCAGGAAGAGAGGGAAGAAGTGGGGGTAAGAGGTCCACAGAAGTGGAAGAAACGAAGCGGGTAGAGCGGTCGTTTGCCTTGGATCGAGGTTCGAAGCAGCGCGGCGGCGGAGTCCGATCCCGATTTCGAAGCCGCCTCGGCTTTCCGCCGCGCGCATTCCATTTCTCTCTTCGCCTCTGTACGCCTTCGTTCGTCGGTGGCCGCCTCCATTCGGACGAGTTCGCCGATTATCGGCTCGACTCGGCTTGTTACCGGCTCGATCTTGCTCTCGGCCATCTTCGGCAACAGTCGTGCATCGGCGCTCGCTCGGAGTGGATCGCCGGTTCTTGTGGTTTCCTCGCAAGTTGCCGACAGAATGGCGGTGATGTCGCTGCTGTTGGCGCCGTTCTCGCCACGAGACGACGACGACGTCGAGGGACGCTCTTTTGCGCGCTGACGTTCTCTTTTCTTGATCGTGATCGACCTTTACTTTATTACGTTTTATTTCTATAATCATTCCCGAGTATCGTTATTAACTCGCGTCAAAAAAAAAAAGAAAAGAAATGGACAAGAATCACGCGGCAAAGAAGGAAAAACCTTTTCGTATTTCTTCATCTTCGTCGTTTTCTTTGACTTTTTCTTTCACTTACCCTATATCCTTTGTACTCTTCTCCGTGTGACGTGGGTTGTGTATAGTGGGTGTGCTTCGTTCCTTCCTTATTAGAGAAATATATTTATATATATATATATACGTGTGTGTGTGTGTATGTATATGTATATGTATACATATATATATATATATATATATATATATATATATATGCACACACTTTTCCCTTTCTCATTCTTTTCCCTCGCGAATTTAAAGTGATCCTTTCTCAAATTTCCTGTGGAACACCGTCGTCGATCGAGCTCTGAAGAAAACGACGAGTGGCTTGGATAAAGCCACGAAGAGAGCTACTTACATCGAGAGAACTCCTCCGGCGAGAGAATCAACAGGTGGGAACCTGCTTGCTCACAGGTACTTATTCTTCCTTTTCCTTGCCGCCACCTGGCAACGCGAGTGCGAAAGAAGGATGAAAGAACGTCTTCGCCGATTGGACTTCATTTTCGATTCTTCAACCATTTTCTCTAAGCTTTTAACGTACATAACAAACAACTCGTTTCTTTATTTCGATTATCCATTCTTTCGTTCTCTCCTTTAGCCTTAAGTCGTCACACGATTATTCTCAATGTTCCTTTAACATTAATACACAGCGTGAGAAGGCACGATAGAAATAACGCTCGTTTCTTCGCACGTTTGTTTAATTAACCCGGCTCGTGTTAATGAATATTTATATGATTACGGTATCGTAATTACGATATCCACTTAGAAATTTATAAAATATTTCAAACTGTAGGAAACTTGCCATTTCACACTGGAGAGTTCGCTCAAGCGCGCTTTCTTTAGTTTCGTGTCCAGCTTTAAACCTCGGGAGTGCATTTCGAAAGCTCTTTTGTGAAATTTTTGATCTGTACTCTCTTTGAAAATGAAGGATTGTAAGATTGTCGCCGATGTAACGGGTGTTCGTCTTTCGTACATGTTTCTTCTTCAGCGATAAACCAACGGCTCTATGAATTTTAACAAGTTGCTGTTCTTCTTCTTCGTCTTCTTCTTCTTCTTTCGCGCGAGCAAGTTAAAGATAACGATCCTTACCGGATCTCCGGCGTCCGCGCATTTTCTCGTGAGCGCAACTACGAGGGTTACAATGAGAGCAGGATATGAACGTTGTTTCTTTCCTCGTGTTCTACGTGAATTATTGTCCTTTGAAAAGAATATAATAATCGATTACGGATATACGAAAGTTTATGTCATTTATAATTGAAGTATAATGAATTTTACTATGATGAATAATTGAGGCTAATGATTTATCTCTCCTTTAATTCTAAGTAAATCTTCCAACATTCCTTTCGATAAGAAACCGTTTGTTTCCTCCTGTTTTATCTAAATTATTATTTTATGAAAATAAAAGATTATGAAAGAGGATCGATAACAGGTATTCAACAATTTATGCGATTCGATTGATGAAATATGGTGAATTTTGTTATGGTGAATATTCAAGGCTTTAAGATTTATCTCTCTTTTCGTCCTAAATAAATCTTCATGCATTCCTTTCGATAAGAAAATGTTTCCTTCTTTCCTTCCTCCTGTTCTACGTGAATTATTGTTCAGTGAAAAGAGAAAAATAATAATGGAGGGGAATCGATTACGTGCATTTACACGTTTATGTGATTTATAATTGGAATATGGTGAATTTTCCTAAGATGAATATTCGACGCTTAAAGATTTATCTTTCCTGTTATTCTAATTAAATCTTCACGGATTCCTTCCGACAAGAAACGGTTTATTTCTTCCTATTTTACATGTATTCTTGTTCTATGAAAATAAAGAATTTGAAAAAAGAGATCGATTATATCGGTATTTAGAAATTGATATGATTTAATTAATGTATAGTGAATTTTCTTATTAATTAACGTTAATTTTGTTTAATTAACGAGAATTTTATTAATTAAAATTTGTGAATGCACGATATTCAACGATTCATCTTTTTATTCTAAATGAATTTTCTCATGCATTCTTTTTGACAAGAAAATGTTGTTTCTTTTCTTTTGTTCCATGAGAATTATTACTGTGCGAATAGACACTATTATGAAAAGAAACAAAATATCGAGGATTAGCAATAAAATAGGATGAATTTTTTTTTAACAGTATTTTCGAGGCTCGATGATTCGTCTTATTAGCCTGAAGAAATCTTCATGCGTTCTTTAAGATAAAACAATTTAATTTCTTTTCTTACTGTTACACGTGAATGATTGTTTCGCGAGAAAAAAAACAAATTAAAAATGGGAACAGTTCATTGACGTTGAAAAATGTATGCAGTATAATTAAAATATACAGGGTGAGCGCCAAAAGTTTTTAGGTGGCCTAAGAGATTATCCTTAATTGGAGAAATCAATTATTCTTTCCTTGAGACATTTAGGCCAATTTCTTTTCCAGATTATAAAAAAAAATTTCTGAACTTGTAGTTTTACTGCCTGAAAAAAATTAATCTAAAAAGTTTATGGAAAGAGCTATTGATTTTTTAAGATCACCTGAAATCTTTTTGTCCGTTCACTATATGAAGGGTAAATTTTTCATGATTTATTTCTTTATATTAATTAAATTTTCATAGATCTATTTCTCTCTCTCTCTCTCTCTCTCTCTCTCTCTCTCTCTCTCTCTCTCTCTTTCTATATATATATTTATATATATATATATGTATACACATATATAAATAGATATATATGTATATAGAAATATATATATCTCGATAAGGTTTTTGAAGGAATATGTACGTGTGTATAGATATACATGCATATGTGAAAAAAGTCATTATCGTGGCCCTTGAGAGGTTTAGATAATATTTTATAACGTAACCAAGGAACGTAAGCGTATTCGTGGACAGAAAAGAAAGACGAGAATTGCTACGCGTGCAGCAACACGATCGCGCTAAGCCGCCATTAGCGACACGCTCGACATTCTCTGGATATTTTTCTCACACAAACTAAAAGAACGAAGCGGCGTCCGCAACTAGGCGATTTTCCGACACGCACGTCCTCCCATTCGATCATATATCGTAATTTTATTTTTCTACAAAAAATCTATCGATTAATGATACGATATAAGATCGATTGAAATTGTCGTATATTTTCCGCGTGCTTTGACCTTGAATTCTCTTGACTCGAGAAACCTTGAACTTTTGTTCGATCGAAATTCCGTATGAGAATTCTTCGTTGATTTTATTAAACTTATTAAAGATAACATAAATTCTCTTTCAAAATGTTTGTGCAACGTAATATTCGTGAAACATCGAGAAATCATTAGTCTTTATACAGAGAAATCATAAAGAACACTGAGAGAAAGTGTTCTATTCCATATATACATCTCATATACATCTCGTTGCCTATATTTATATCTTTCGGACAAAGAGATGGTAATCCCAGCGTAAAAAGTCGTAAGTATGTTGCACATATATTAAAGCAAAAAACCTAAGATCTTCGTTTCGACATTTCATCTTGATGCCTAAGTTGAAACATATTCTTTATATTATTAATGGTTTTAATGATTCCTAGAAACCTTTTCTTATAGTAATACAAAGTAAATATTATTAATGCAGGTTATTTTAAAAAGAGAAGACAAATCTGCAAGAAACAGAGAGGGAGAGAGAGAGAGAGAGAGAGAGAGAGAGAGAGAGAGAGAGAGAGAGAAAGAAATTTACATTTTCATTCTTCCAAATTCGGAAAAAAAAGAAGTGTGTGAAGATAGAATGGAAAGGGAAATTGTATAGTTCGCCTCTATTTCACGCTTTCGTCGCTTATTATCCGGACGGTCGCGTTGTTGTTTCGTTGTCTCTTCTTTTCTCTTTTCGAGAGAACATACAAAACAAGCTCGTTTATCGAGGTAGAGGAGCGTGCTACGAAACACGTTTAGCATAGTAGTTTTCGAGACGGCCTTGACAGGAATATTCGTAGGTACGCTGTATTTTAAAGATCTTCGCTTTACTGTATATAGGATCGAGGACGACAAAAGTTAACCGCAGAGGGTTCTCGTTTTCCTCTTGTTCGTTCTATGGCGATCGAAGGCCTCTTTCTCTCTCTCTCTCTCTCTCTCTCTCTCTCTCTCTCCCTCTTTCTCTCTCTCTCTCTTTCTGTCCATCCTTCTCTCTCCTCCTCTCTCATGAATGAATCATGACTACCTTTAAGAACGAAGAATTCTGCCGTACGAGGAGAACGCTCACTTACAGGTACGAGCATCGATGCAGGTAGCTACCTGCGGTTGTTAATTATGGACGAGCAGACGTACGTAGCCATGGCATCCGAGAGGGTCCAAACGTAACGCTTATTAAAATACCATCAACCAAATGCGTCGATCTTCGTGCTCTCGCTCTTAGGTCGTGACCCTTTTCCTACTCCTTCGTTCTTTCTTTCTTTCTTTCTTTCTTTCTTTTTCTGTTTCTTTCTTTCTTTCTGTTTTTTTTTCTTTTTTTTTTTCTTTTTTCTTCTCTGACTCCTTTGAAGGGTGGGGATCCTCTCTCGTGAAAACTCGGCATGTTACTTCAACACTTTTTGCGAAGGTAACCCTTCATAAAAAAGAAGATGAAAGCGATGTCGAATTCTGCAGTTTTATGACTTACCGAGATGCCTCTCGAGACGAATAAAGAAAAAGAAGAAACAGAGAACGAAGAAAAATATCAGGAGATGGAGAAGTTTGCAAGGTACTTTCCGTATGAGAGAAAAATTGTGCTGTCTCATTATTTGCACGACTTTGCTGCCGGCGTACTACGAATGGCGATTGTTATTCCTACGGCACGACCATTGTTCCGTGTACGCCATCGCCTTCTTGCAACGGGCCGGCTTCGCTCTCTTGCACGAGTTCGTGCCGTCTCTATCGTCTCCTTGTGTTGCGTTTTTGTCATTGTATCGTCGTTTTCCCGTAAACGTCGCGAGAGATATCCTGTGACTGTCCATGCCCACGAACTCCTCTCCGTAATATATTTTCTATTTTTTTTCTTTTTTCTATTACTTTTCGTTTCATTTTATTTTTATCTCATCATATCAGATTTGCAACGGGTGATTTTACACATGCTCGCGATCGATCCGTTCCAAGATCTTTTTCGATTGATTTTATTCTTTTCCTCTTTTTTCTTTTTTTTTCGTTTCTTTTTTTTTCTAACGAAACAAAACTCGATATTACTCAGATGATTTCTATTCGGTAAAAATATAACCTCGATTCCGATGAAACGAGCTAATCTCGATCATGTAATGTTCAGCCATTGTAGCGACAATCGGCCGTCCTCAGGGAGCGTAGGTGAAATGCGATTACCTCGAAAAGAGCACACAACGCGCGTTGCTCAATCGGCTGCCTTCGTGTGCGGGAGGTCTCTCTTCGATTATGACAACGCGCGATAGTGGGCGAGTGTCTAGCCAGATGTAGGTTCTTGGCCCTGATATATGTTCGCTCTTCTCTCATCGATTAAATTTCAAATGGAAACATTTTTGAGTAAATTTATAATGTTATTTATGTAATCGTATAGGATGATTGTGAAAGGAAAAATTTTTTTCTTCGTTTTTTTTTTCTATTTCTTTTATTTTTTAAATTATAGACATATAAATGAATATACATACGTCGCATTCTATTTTCTAATCTAATCACATTTTGTAAGGTCTATAAATGGACTTCTCCTTTAAATTACGTTTTACGCGACCATACCTTAATAACAAAATATGTTCTATGGAAACGGTACTCGTAATGAGACACGTTTTAGGGTCGATAAAATATACTTCGAAGTAAAAAAGATGAACGATTGTCCTACTTTGATGAACCGTATTACGCGAGATAGGTTTGAATACTTATCCAACTATAACTCATATTTTCATCCGGAACTTACATGGAATAGATACGTTCAATTACATATATTCACGTGTGTGCGTGAGCGCGCGCGCTTAGTTATGTGGAACACATAATTCGTTCTTACAACTTTGTTTTTCTTCGTTTCTGTGATTTAACACGTTGACTATCACGATAGTCACTATAACCACAGCCTGTTTTCTTAGTAAAGTCATGGTGGTCACTGATGACCGGTGCTACTAAATTTTAAAAGCTAATTATTGTACGTCAAATATGATCGAATAAAAAATGGTTAATAACTCAAATAACTATATAACAGTGTAAAGTAAAAAGTTTTCCAATTAATAATTGTTGTTAATGATTTTCGTTTCTGTTATAAATGGAGTAATGCAATTTCAAATGAAAAGAAAAGTTTAATTTTTTTTATTTATAACGTACGTGTCAATTATTATTTTTGTTATTAATGATCAATTTATTTGAATTTTTTGATTTAAAAGTCAACAAACATAATATTTAACAAAAGTTAAATTTTACAACGAATCGTATTAAATAACATAAAAAGTAATTATATGTTGGTGTGTTGTTACATTTTTAAGTAGTTTTTCTTTCTACAATTTTCTTACCGAAAGTTCGATATATTTAGTCAACTAAAATGTTATTTGTGACAAAATAGAGTCCTATTTAATCATACTACACAAGAATTTATTACATATAATACATTACATATAAACACTGTTCCGAAGAATATAAAAATGCAAAAAAATAAGCACAAAAGTTAATGAGTATTTATAATCGAGATATTTAAGGAACAAAATCGATGAAAATCTTGTTCAACTATAATGGCCCGAACAAAGAGTTAAATCTCGAATAAAGCATATTCTGTATTTTCTTTTTTTTTTTACACGGTGCATACGAATGTACCTTATACCTATGTGTAGACGTAAAGAAAGATGCGGGGGTGGGAGTAGACGAGACCGGATGTCCTTCGTAAAAGAGAAAGAGAAAGAACCGAGTATGAGAAGGAAACGAAAGAAGAGAGAGAGAGAGAGAGAGAGAGAGAGAGAGAGAGAGAGAGAGAGAGGGAGAGAGAAAAGAAGGAAAGCGAGATGGTGCACGCGCAGGCTAACCCATTTCGCATTAATATTCCCGTTGGCAGGCAATAGCCATTGAAATTGCGAGGTTCCAGAGCGGGCATAATCGGGGAACGGTCCGTAATCTTGGGAATCGATACGAGTGCCCATTTGTTGTACTGGAGCTATATCTATAGAGAGAGGGAGGAAGGAAGGGATGGTAAAAGAGAAGGAGGAAGACGGTAGAAGGCGGCGTAGATATTCATGTAGATGCCCTCGGCTATCGGCGGTAAGCGTACTACGACCGTTCGTTTGCCTTCGCCTTTGATTTCGTCATTCTTGAAAAACGGTGAACGCATATAAAAGATCTCTCGAACGAATTCCTTCGTAAAGCGAGATCTTGGAGTGGCCTCGAGGGTGATATTATTAATAAATGTTCTTTTTTAAATTAGAGATCATGGCCATTAATAAATGTTCTTTTTTAAATTAGAGATCAATGGGAATTTAACTTTGATATTATTTTATTATCGTATTTATTAGCCTTTGTCATCTTTTGTTTTCTTTTGTTTTCTTTTTTTTTTTTTAATGTATTCTTATATTTTTATATTTACGTCAATGTAATACTTTAGAACTCTGTCGATATATTTTTATTGTAATTGTGTAATAATAAATAATAAGTAAAATCAATCGCTGTAATTTTTACTATAATAATTGAAATTTAATTATTGAATTCATTGTTGGAATAAATCATTTGACTTGTTTTGTCTTATTTACTATTTTGAAATTTTTTAACTATATAAATGAATTATTTTTCAACAAATATACTTATTTTTTATACACATACATTATAGAAAAATAATTTTTAAATAATTCAAACTGAAATGTCAAAATATCTCAAAACAAGAAATATTTGTTAGAACATTTTCATAATTATCGGTTCAATTATAATTTCGATAATTGTATAATAAAGAATCTAAAATCACTTATTTTCACGGTAATCAATTTTCTTCATAATTTTAGTGTTAACAATCTTTGTATGATATACGATAGAATGTCCAATAAATATTTCGATAAAGGAAAGCTTTGATAACAAACAAGTTATTTATTATCGAACTTTCAAAGTTTCAGAAAAAATCGAACGAAATAAATCATTTCTATTCAAATTTACTGAGGCTCCGTTTCTTATTTTTGATTAACAAATTTTCTAAATCATGTATTAGATATTTTTAACTTCGTAAATTAAAACTCCTTTTTATCAAAATCTAAAAACAAACGAACCAGCATTTTTATCGAACGATAAATACTTCGAAACGAAATTTTTTCATTGGATCCGTTTACTTCTTAGATATTATTTCAAATAAATCAACTTCAATACGACAAGGAATTATTTAGTAAAAAATTATATTTCTTAAATTATCTTATATTTCTAAAAAAATTATATATATATTATTTTATATATACATTATATATAATATATAATATAAATATATACAATCTACTATATATACATAATTTAAGTTATTAAAAGTATTTATATTATACAGTTACCTACCTCTATATATGTATCTGTATAAATACATAACGTACATGAGTATGTATTTACTTATTTTCCATGGAATATAATCGTTTTATTTGAAAAAATTATATTTTATTGTTTAATCAAGAGAATAAAAAAGTTTTATTCGCGAATAGTTCGTATCGTCATTTCTTGTTGCATAAGATGACCTTCGATTTCGTACAGATGCAAGGGTGGACATTGCAGAAAAGAAACAGAAGAAGAACGTCCAGAGATCGTCGATCTTTCTTCGTGAAAGTAAAACCGAAGAAAATTTCTTCTGGGATCGAAGGACGCGTCCGATTCGACACAGTGTCGAGAACAACCATGTACAGTCACCCAAATCCTTTTCCACTTGGCCTATTTGTTCGTCTTGGCGTGCCGGATCGCGCGTGGCACGCACGGTTGCACCGCTTCTAATTTATACTCCATGCGGAAAGCGAATGGCTGCCGCGACGAACGACTCCCTACTCTCCTCCTCACCTCTTTTTTCACCAGCTCTTTCTCTCTTCTTACAGAAATAATTAATGATTGTATAACTTATTTTTCTGTAATATAACTTTCTTTCTTTTTTTTTTTTTAATATATTAAGTTTATATTTAGTTATTACATTTTTCATAAGAATTGATAAATAATTAAAAACAGTAAAAGTTGCTTAAGAATTAAAAAATAAAAGTTAGTAAATTTTTACATATATATATATATATATATTAAATATATATATGAATGTGTGCGAGTGTGTGTATAAACTTTTAATATAAAGTTTACATTTTACTCAGATTTAATATAACTTCGTTATATTTAGTCTTACCTAAAAATTGATAAATAGGTAAAAGTACTTGTTTAATAATTAAAAAGTAAGAATTAGTAAGTACATATACATATAAATTTTTACTATAAAGCTTATTCTATTAGTTCTTAATATTGTATTTTAAAAATCAATCATTCTTTTGAGGGATTCTTTAGGCTGATTTCTTTTTTGTCAGAAAACTACAAGCTTAAGAACATTTTTACAATTAAAAAAAAAATTAGTCTAATGAATCTCGAAAATGAATAATTGATGTTTAAAGTCATATTGGAACTTTTGTCTCAGTCTCCATTTTATATTGTACTCTTTTTTCTTATGCAATGACCTTTTTACTTCTCTTAGTAAATGTGCTGCTTCATGCCAACGTATTTATTAAATGATTATTTTTTCTTGTATTACTGTTCATTTGTAATTTCATTATTTCGACTATAGAAAACTTTGACACATGCTCACACACTAGATATAAATGTTATCTTTTCACTCTCCCTTTCTCTCTTGTAACGTCGATATCAATCAAATTGCGCACTCGTGTGCCAATCCTATGAATCTGTTCAAAGTAAGAAGAAATTTCTAAAGCATAATAACCCCCTTTCTTTCTTCTTCTTTCTCTCTTCTTAAAAGAATAATTATATATTTTATAATACTTATTTATTCTATACTCTCAACGTTTTCAATATTATCCTATTTTACTTTCTGTTCTTTCTCCTTTGACGATTATTTTTCTTGCTAAATGCCTGTGTATTTATTATACCATTATATTTTTTTCTTTCTTTTGTTTTACTACTCATTTGCAATTCTGTTATTTTGTTTAGACGATATTCTTTATCTCTAGAAATAAACTTTGATTTTTTTCACTTTCTCTCTCTCTCTCTCTCTCTCTCTCTCTTTTTCTTTCTTATAACCTCGCTATTAACCAAATCGAGAACTCGTGCGCTGATCTACCGATCTGTTCGAAGCAAGAGGCGATTTATAACGCACCGATAATAGATAATGGCGGCACGCCGATTGTGGTTAGGCGATTTTATGGACTTGCAGAATCATTTTGCACGGTGCCAAGTCGAAGCAGGGTTTTTGTTAGGTCGCTGAGAGTCATTTGCGACAATGAGCGATTCCGCAAATGTCGATGACACGGCCTCGTGAACGGAAAGGGTCATTATGTCCGCGGTACGTTCGCGAACCGTGAACGATCGTTGGAAAATTATTGCTCCACGCGCCACCGCCCGCTTGGCCACCCACTTGACCACCCGCTTAGCCGTTCTCTTGGGTGTAACCATAGATATACCGCGATTTCTTTCATCGACATCCGATCGAAAACGAGTGGGCTCTTACTTCGAATTGAGAACAAGAAGAAATCAAAAGTGAGACCGTTAAATTACTACTTCTTTATGAAACAATCAACAAAAATGATCTTATTCGTGCAATTGTAAATCGAATAGTTTTTATTTATTTTCTAACTTTTTAATTAATTAAAATTTTTAATTCAATTAAATTCAAAAATTAAATTTTTAATTAATTTAATTGAAAAATATTTAACAAAATTAAGTTGTGTTAATATTGTTAATTTTTTTTTTTCTAGCGGACAGAGAAAAATTTTAATATACTTTATTTTAATTAGTAGATCGTTACATGCTATCGGAATTTTCTGATATTAAATTTTCAATAAAAGATATTATAAATGTGAAAACTGATAATTTCGACATTATTTATTGACCAACTCAATCTATCGAGATACTTTGTTTTTTCTAAAATTATATTATTTGATATAATTATCTTTCGGAAAAGTGAAAGAAATAGAAATTGAGATTATTAATTTAATCCTTTTTTATAAAGCGGCTAACAAAAATAATCTTTGCATTCTTTTTAAAGTGAATAAATTTCTTAACTTTTTAACTTTGAAACATTCCTGAAAAAAGAAAAATCGACAAAGTTAAGTTTAATTAGATTAAACAAATTATTAATCTAGTTAAATTTTTTTATTTCGAAGGACTAACGAAAAGTCTTAAGACGTTATATAAATCATATCGAGGTGTTTCGTTTATCATAAAATATAAGCTTAAAATATTGTTCATTTTGCATTTTATTTATACAATTTTGAATTCTAAGCAATAAATAAATATAATAAATTTTTAGACAACAAATTGAAAGATGTCTTCCATTTGAAAATCGTGGCACTCATACGTTCGGAATTCTAACGATTCTAATTATTATTTTCTTCTATATTCTTTGATCTGTCGCTAACAGCTGTTATACGTAACGGTTAATTTTCAACGGCATCTCCGAATGATCGACATTAACGGTTATTAGCCGTTTTGCTTTTATTTAATGTAACACCAAACCTATACTATGCTTTTATAATCTAGAATGACGATGCTCTTGAGTTTATTATCTTTGATCGTTAATGCGATCTTCATGTTTATATATACAAGAGGAAGTTAAGATTTCAATTGGAAAAATATTGATAAAAAAGTACATAGTAATGTTTTCGAGAAAATGTTGAAAATGTTAAAATTATTTACCGAATATATATATATATATATATATATATATATAGACAGTGTGGTGCATTCGATGAAATCTAACGAGTTCTATTTTCGTGATATATACGTACCTCCAATCAATATCATTATCTTAGAGTCCGGTTACATTCTTTTACTATCGCGTCTCACTCGAGCAAACTCGATAGACTCCATTACAGAAAATCGGACTATATCGATACCAATGATCGTAAAAATCTATAGTCCTTGACTCCATTAAGACCACATATTACCTACTGGTATTATAGTTATATATAATACATTGCCATAATTTCAATTTTATGAAAATTTTGATATGATACAACGAGCAAAGAAGCGTCCGTTTTGTAAATTTTTTTTTTAAATGTCTTCTTTTTTATTTTTTTTTAGGATAAGAGCACCTTTTAATCGTTCTCTATTAACATTTTTTTCATTCACGACGAAAGTAACTTCCACGATGATGGTAGATATAGATCGATTTATCCGTCGATAATCGCTCATTATTCGTTGCATAATGAAGATTCTCAATTTCTCAAGGAGATAACGGTTTCCGAGCACGATAATCGGAAGTTCTCGGTAATCTTGTACGTATAACATCGAATGAGAATGCCAGAGAATTTTTGCGTAATATGTAAGTGATATTTCTTTGATCGTATCTCTCTAAGCGCTTATTCGTACAAAATAAACGAAGTTCTCCGATATTAAAATGCTAAGTGTGCCTTCCACTTGCCCATTTATTTGGTTAGTTAAAGCGAGCCGATTCGTTACGATCAATTAGAGTAGAAGAGAATGATAAGTTATGTAAGGCGCCGCGCATAAATCTTAGTTATCTACGATATCTGAAAAACGTACACACTGCCGGGTGACAATTAGTGGCTCGATCTATATATTATTTGGTACGTATACACACACACACACACACATACACACACACAAAAAAACGCAATCGTTTAATTAATTGAGAGAAAAAAAGGGAGGAAAAAGAAATCACAGACTGTTTTTACAAAAATAAAACGTTAATCGTACTAAGAATTCGCTACTTTTAAAGTAGAAATATTTAACGTCGTTACTGGAACGCATCGATCGTATTTCCCAATCATCCCGCTCTTTCCACTTTCTTTCGATTTCTCGTTCTCCTCGTTCGAAGGAATTTCGATCGATACGTGAACTCGCGGACCGTCGGGGAACCAGCTTAGGACGTGATCTCATTATCGGTATAATTATTAGCAATTACGCGAAGCTCTCCATGCTATCTATCGCTGTTACCGTTTCGAGACTCTCTCCTTCGAATCGACGAGGAATGCCAAGGATTAGACTCGTTCCTTCGTTCTTTCTAATTCTCTCGTCATAGTCATCGAATCTTCTTCCATTCTCTCCTTTAATTCGTAATCCGTATTCATAGTAGTACTTATCTTTCTCTTTCTCGATTAGTAATCTAATACTTGAAGTCTAGTCGAAGAAGAGGCTGCAACAACCATTCGGCTCACCTTTCTCCGCGTTATGCGTTCCTAGATAATAACCCTTCCTAGAGGAGAGCACAATTAAAGAAAACGGGTGCTCGCTATGCTTCTTTCGTACATTTTAGCAAGCATCGTTTTTGCTCTGTCTTTCATTCTTGCGACAGGTAATTCCTTGAATGTCAGGTTAAACATACATAACGCGACTTTTCGCGTTTCTATCTCGTAATAATTCGAGAAAATCATGAATAAAGAACTACCAGAGTATTGCTAAATTCAAACGTTTTATTTATCAAATTTCACTAGATTTTCTTTTTTAATAAATTTTTGTTTTATCAGAATTACGCGATAAAAAACTTTGTTTAATCGATCGTTGATTGTAAACAAGGACCGATAAAAGGTTTACTAATCTAAAACTGGTATTTTTTTTATACCGTTATTAACGATATCGATGTACCTTCGAAAATTGTAACAAATATCAATATTTTGTCGATTTTTCTATCGTAGATATGATGGATTAAAACTGACACGTTTTTCTTTCTCAATTAAAACAAATAAAAAATAATAAATATAATAATTCTTAAATTAAAAACAATAAAAACATATTTTACAATGAGTGATTTATAAATTAACATTTTTGTTAGATCTAAGTATTAATATATCGTTAAAGATATGAGATAAATTATATACCTTAATGATAATAATATATATTATAAAGACGATAACGACCTTTCGACATTAATTCATGTTGATAATACTGTCAAAACAACTTTAGCTAGAAAATATAATCATAGATAATTCTTTTTTTATCTAAAAATTGTAAAATATGCTCCGAAGATCGCTCTCAGGACAAATTAGGAGTGAAAAACTACTGACAGGTAAGGAGAAGTTTTTGCTCACCAAATGTTTTATGATAATGCATGACGGATTAAAAGAAAACTAAAATATTTTTAATCGTAAAATGAAAAATTTTACCAAGGTTTTGGTAAATATAATTTAATGAGTTTTGAAAAAAAGGTATAAATACGTTATTAATATGGTAGTACAATATTTTCGTCATAAAATTATTGTAATATTGTAATTTAATTAAAATTAAAATTAGAAGTATGCTTAATCTCTGACAAGTAATATACTAATGACCTAAAGAAACATCATATTCTGATTTCATTCACGGTCGATATTAGAGTATAATATGTATAGTAAAAGAAAAAGTACAAAAAATGATTACTTTTGTTTCGGTATTACAAAGATTTCGATAATATCAATTTCAGTATAATATGCCAATATAGTAACAAAATAATGATTTTAAATTTATTCATAGAAACATCTTAAAAATTCTAATAAAATAGAAAAACCGAAAAAATTACCAATAAATATCGGTAAAAATATCGGTATTTTTCGAATATAGGCATGACGTAATACCGGTATTCTCGTTTTTTGGTTTCTATAACGGTAAGAAGGTACAAACGAAAAATACCGGTATAGTACCGGTATTTTTTGTTTTGGTAGTAGTCCCTGGTTGTAAGTGAAAAGAAAAGTTTCGAAAGTAATTTTTCGAATGAGTAGTCAGCGTTTCGCTCGAATTCCAGTTCATTAAGATTCTAATAACAGAGAAGTTTATTGTCTTTCGAATTTTCATTTCTTCGATAAGAGGGAAAGCTGCAGTAACGTCATTGATGGAAGAATTTTTTTATCAACTTTGTTTGACAAATCCGTATGTTTGTAAGAAAATTATTTTTTTTAAATAAATAAACCGTTTACAAGCATATGATTGTAGAATTACAACGTATTAATGCTTATTAGAGTATACAAAAATTATATAAGATACGAGCAAAAAGCTTGATTGTTTATTAAACTTTTAAAAAAACAAATCGTGCATTAAAAGATTGAAGTTCGTGTTTAGAATATTAAAAAAAGAATTATAGTAAACAATTTTTTCACCTATAATGAACTTGATCTTCAAATCCGTGCTCTAAAAACATTACTTCATAAATGGTCAATTTCCGAACGAAATCTCTAAAATAAAAAATTTCTATGACGCCTTAAACTATAAATATAACTATAGTTTCAATTGATCACGTAGAAGTAATTTAGAGTTATTTTTTTTTTTTACGAAGTGATCCAAGCTTTGAAAAAAAACAGTTAGAATAATAAACAAAAAGACAATTAATTCTTTAAACTTTTTGTGAAAACTTTTTTTAAGCGTGCTGAAAGCTAAAAATAATCTTTCTTTAAGCATTCCGTGCGAACGTCGAGTAAATCAGATAGAAAAACATGTTTAACTCTCGATAAGCCAATTTTTTTCTTTCTCATTTACAGGAAAAATGATACAATATATAAACTTATAGTATAATTTACACTAGTATAATTCTGCGTAAGTATAACTTATACTTAGCAAACATTAACCTTATGCAAATCATACGATATGAACTAAAAATACATACTTATATATCACCGTGTAATTTCAGTTACATGGCGTAATAGATGGTTAAAATTTAATAATCCCATGCAAGCTATCGCACGTAACTTCACGACAACTGCTACAACTTCGTTAATAGCTCGAATTTTCATGTAATAATTTAAGAATATCTGTATCTTTTAGAGTATTAAGAAAATGCAAAGAAGAAAAGAAAAAAAAAGGAAAAAAAGAAAAAGAAACATTTAAAAATTTTTTAAACTATCACAATTGCTCTCCTCTTTAAAGCAAAGGAATAGAAAGACACATAAAATTGACTGACCATGAGAAATTTTTCCATGATCTATGGGTAACCCAATATCTTTAGTACTCAACCCTCTGTTACAAGTATTGTTACCTGGTGCAGGTACTCGAGGTTTCGTTGACTTAGGTTCGAGAGTAATACAAATAAAAGCTGGTTATTCTCTCTTCTATTTTCATGGTGACTCATGAAGAACAGTTTACTCGAGTGATCTTGCTCCACCATGTCAAACATCTACGTTGATTATCGCTGTGGTAATACGATCTCTCCTCCTTCTTCTTTATCCTACGACCGTGCTACGCGATTTACGATTACGATAATGCGCGACGTTTATGGCGATTGGATCGTTGTTTCGTTTACGCCTTTCAACCTTTTTGCGCTTTGCTTCCGACGTGCATCTTGAAAGATACTATCGAAGACGTTGTTCCTACGTCGACTCTTGAATTCGTAAGTAATTTATTTTTGGAATCATCGATCGAAAGCAACTGATTCTTACCAAAATTCTTTTCTTAACTTTTTCGAAGTGCTTATTTTATTGATACTTACAATCCGAATTGAACGATTAGAAGAAACGAGAAATTCAAAATTACATGTTCGAGATACGTAATTGAGTATAACAATTATTAAAGACGCGGAAAAAGAGAGAGAAAGTTTGTTTTTCTAAAATTATATTTAAATGCTTAAAATAGAAACTTATAAGTATAATAATAATAATTTTAAAAAAGGCACACGGGCATATAATATAATTTGAATCTCTCAAAAGTAACATAATTTTTATATATGTATATAATATAATTTAAATTTTTCAAAAATAATGTTACTTTTATACATATATTATATAATATAATTTGAATATCTCAAAAATAATTAAATTTAACTCGCACTATTTTCGATATCTGACATTCATCAACTGTTTTCAAACTATCCTTGTAAAAATATAAAAAGTCTTGAAATTATTTTACTTTCTTTGTTTATTCCCACGTATTGTATTACTTCTCTTTCTATTCTACACGCTTAACAGAACAAAGTACTGATAATCTTATGTTTTTGTTTATTTACAGGAGCCTATTGTTTTGCGATTGTAGTTATGTTCGTGAATAACTATACCATAGCTTTATGACCCTACATGTATTTTTTAAATGTATAAATTTCATTCTTTTAAAGTGAAATACATTTTAATGTTAAAAAAAATACGAAATAATTTATAAAAGTCACGGAATAATTTATTATTATATGACAAATAAGAGCTCCATCAATTTTCAAAATAAATTGCAAATTATTATGTTTATCTTGTTATAATGTAAATACGTAATTAATCATTATCAATTAAAGCGAACAGAAACGAGTAGTATCGTATTATGAAATTATCTTCGAAAAATAAAGAGAGAGAGCAGAAAGCTATCCATGAAATTACAAATCATTTATCATAAAAGAAGATCTTGCAACTATAATTATAAGATATAAATCCAGACGCTTGTTCAAAAATATAAAACAGAAAGATCGAGTTAGCGTGCGAGAGATTTCGCGATCGTGTTTGATTTTGGAATTGTTTTAGAGCGTAGCGTTTGCTTGACCGCTTATCGTCAATTTCCTGGTAAAATCGGAGCTCTACGTCGAGGCTGTAATTTTATTAGCCACGCGCGATAACGGAGTACGCGCTTAGAAATTAACGATGCGTTAAGAAAGCCTAGGTATGTTTCTCAAAGCGATTGAATTGGGTCGATGTTAAAAATAAAAAGAATAAAGGAACAGAAAAGAAAAGGAAATAAAGAAATAAAATAAAATCTTAATGGAGCACGGAATAATCAGCTCCGAGATTACTACCGAGTTAACTTCCGAGGATGCATCCTTGCGTAGAACCATGCCACAAAATTATTTTCTTCTCTTCATTTTGAAATCGCATATAGCATCGGGTATGAAGGAATTTTATTGAAGTTTAAACGGAGTTCCGTATCTCGCGAACATAAGGCACAATCTTATCGCGTTTTCTCGAGTGCAGCGTTGTTTTCTCAATGGCTCATTCTTTAAAGATTTACGATATTCTTGGAGCTTTTATCGCTCTTGAAAACATTCTTGCCAATGTCACCAAAGGAAGGTGGGCGTCTCCGACATTTTGCATTTTACGTATTTACTTCAACCAACTTGGAATTAATAATAAAGGAATTTCATATCTCTCCTTTCCCTTCTGTTTTTTTTTATTTTCTTTTTTTTTGGAATAAAAGGAACGATGTAGCATTGAATACTTAAGAAGTTAAAATATGTCATATGACAAATGTTCTCCATTTTACGTAAACGTATTATTATTAAGGAAGTCTAGAGGAATGTGATAAAGCAGTATGGTTTGACTAACAAATTATCTTTTTGATTTTATAACATTATAAAAGTGGAATAGCACAAATTTCAGTAAGTAGTCGATATTTTATATGTCATCTATTTATTCGTATAGATGAAAGTCATTGAAGATAAATTCTATGCTCTTTTCTATATAAACAGAATCGTTTATATCATACGTGTAACTTAAGGACGATTTATCGAGCTTACTGTAACGTTTTCCCCATAAATATGTAAACTTGACAATCTAGTTATTCCCAACGATTTTGAAATGGACAACAATTACAAATTTATAAACAATGAAAGAGCCAGGTGACATTTTAATGCATTGTCAATAAAGATTTTCATTATTTATGACACTCGTCAGTCAAAGTCTAAAATAAAGTGCAAAATATATTGTTACAGTTTAACCTACTTCAGAATGAAATTTTATTCCCACAATATACCTTAGAACAAAGAAAGAGAAACGGTCCAATAGAGGAAGCAAACTATCGACGTTAGAACGATCCATTGATTATTCATTTGCGTATTGGCAAAACTTGCCACACCGAAAGGGTAATAAGAAGTTTCACAGAACATTTTGATATTTAAATACAATGTATTCGCTTTAATGCGATCGTAAATAGGCATCTCGAGTCGTTTCAAACTGCTCTCGAGCCGGGTGGTTCGAGAATACCGAGTGCTAAAATCGAGTTGGCGTGTCGATAGCGCGAACACGTTCGAGACCATTTAGCACTGTCATACTTTGCGAGCTAGCGCTTATTTCGCTGTACGCCTGCACGACACTCGTAACTTTCTCCCGATACGACTTATCCAACCCTCCGTCTCTCCGACCCTCCTCCAACACCAGACACAGATCGACCTCTTGGTACAGCAATTCTACACGCAGACGCACACGCACACACAATGTATCGGAATTGACATTTGGAATGCTAATGTCGATTAGCGGAATCGATACTATCGCTCACGAGTACTTACGTATGTTCCTTCGATTACGAGCCTCGAAATACGTATTTATCTACGTAATACGTCCGTCCCTCTGTCTGTCTCCTCTTACGGAAGAGAGAAAGGAAAATGATCGCTAGACCTATGTTTTCTTTTCTTTTCGTTTCTTTCTTCTCCTACTTTAGAAATTTTTTAAGCGTAACCGCAGGCTACTTTTTTGTGCTCTTGTTACAACGACAAGTGTAATAGACGATTATATTGCGAAACTACTTGATATAGAATATCCAAATATCCTATCAAAATGTAAAAACGCGCGCGCGCGTGCGTGCGTGTACGTCTGTCTACTCTACCGTTTAAATTGCTGGATTGATTGATTTGAAATTTATATAAAAAATGAAATTACGCGCAACAACGATCTTAACAAGGAGTTGCAGTTCGTTCCCGTTTCCGACTTCAAAATAACGAGTATTTCAAGATTTAAACAATCTTTTTTTTTTTTGAATCGTACACGAAGCAGAAATGATTTAAAATTTGTAGGAATAGTTTTAATAAAAGAATTTTTTACGCTTTCGAAGGTAGCGAAAAGTGTAATGGACGATTATTTGCAAACTATTAGAGATATTTAAATATCCTTTTGAATTGTTACGCTTTATATCAATATCTAATCTATGCGTGTGTGTCTATTCCAAGTAGCTGGATAGTGAAGTTTATATAAGAAGTAAAATTATTTGCAACGCTAATCTACCAGGAATTTCAGTTCAATTTCGTTTCCGCTATTAAAATGGCGAGTATTTTAATAAATTCAAAAATTCCTAAGAAAATCGTACATGTTCTACGGAAATGATTTAAACGGCGCGAATATTTCATATATGTAATTTTTTACGATCTTATCATAGTGAATGTTGTAATAAATTAATTGTAAAACTATTTGATACATCGACAAACCCTTTGAAATCTTTGTTTTGTACCAAAATTTAAATATATTCGTAAGTGCGTTATTGGTTGAAACGTCCAAACTACTGAATAAATTGATTTGACATTTATACCAAAAATCAGTTTTAAAATGGTCAATATTTAACAATTTCATAAAAAAAATTGCACATATGACGAAAACAATTCGAACTATGCTGAAATATTTGAAATAATATTAACAACTTCTTTTCCAATACTTTTCATAAAAGTAATCAAAGATAATGGATGGAAGAAAATTTGTAATTTGTGAACTTAATGGCATACGTGAATTCTTTTGGTTAAAAAAAAATCAATTCTTTTTCTTACATTTTCTAAAAATACGCAGTTTCAATAATATTTAGTTGTGACATCTTTCAACAAGATCATTTCAGTTAAATGAACAATTTTCGTTATTGGAATATTTACAATTCTAAGAATCAGGGTCATCTTAGACGTAACTTTACAATTAACCCGTTTCGCAATCCATTCTTTGATTGATGAACAGTTTACTCCATTTTCTAGCATATAAAGTAAGAGTGTATTTTTGAAGTAGTATTGGTATGAGCCGTCGTTTTCCTTTTATACATACACATTTATATTTTTATAACATTTTTCCTTTAGCCTTATGACTTAATTCTTTCTTTCTTCCAACACTGTGACTTTTCTTGTGCTTGTTTTGCATAATAATCACAAGTAGTTGCAGTATTAAGATTCTCACACACACATAGATTTAAGACGTAATACGGAAACTAAAGAAATCCATCAATCAGGGTTGAATATTTTATATATTTTCTGACATAAGATGTAAGTAATAACGGTAAAAAATTTCATAAGAATGAAATCCATGAGGTTTACTTCTTACGTTCAATTAATCATATGAAACTTTATGAATGTTACGCGATATACAACATATAACAGTATATAGATTTTAAAATTATGTATCCATACATCGAAATCGAAATTATCAGGAGTATAGCGTTTCGTGTTTTAATAAAACATAAAAATTGTGTTTAATAAAACATAAAAATATACAAATACAATATAAAAACGAAAATGTAGTAAGCAGCACTTGACACTTAAAAATTATATTTTCATGTAATTTTTCCAACGATGACTGTGATTGATAGCGCTTACATATTACGATTTACGATTTACGATTTACGTAGTACGTCTTACGTCAATACGTGTATGGGGGTCTTTACAGGCCAATTTCACCTTCGCGATATTCGTGGTTAAAATGGCCAATCTTGCCGCAGGTGGAATAGCATTTTCTTATTTATATCTTCGTTAGTTTCATTTTTTAGTTGCTGCATAAATATGCCTACGATTAACAACGATATCGTATGATATTGTTCATTAATCTATCGCTATGATACCCTAATCAGTTATATCACTGATAATACATTCCATAAATTCTTCTGTTTTGAATACTACTCGGGTTTGTTCCAAATAAACGTCAATTTTATTCTGATATATAGAACGTACGATTGCATATAACAACGTAAGTTATAAACATTCATGTAATTTTTTCTTACGATCAAATACAAGAATAATGCACAGATTTGTACGAAATTTTTCCAAATATAGTCTTTCTTTATCCATGATACTATTTTTTGGCAACACTCATCAAAGCATGAGTGATGAGACAAAGTCTTTGTGCAAATAGGTCACACTATATTACTGGATCATCACCCAAATCATTGTCACTAAAATCATCCATTGCATCCATCAAAAGATGAGAAATAGGCGGAACATTAATCGCCATTGGTACGGGAATGTCTTCTAGATTTACAACAGTCGCTTTTTCTATCTTTTCTAATAACGTTATTGCACAATATTTTCAAGCATCGTACGAGCGACTCACGATAGAAAGCAGACCGATTTCAGATGTGAAATTAGATTTGCGTATTCTACTTTTGATGTTAGAAAATTTTTTTTATTTGAAGAAAACGACCGATTGGATATCTGCTACTGGGGCAAATGTCATGTGCCTTGATACATTCTTCTTTCTAGAGAGTTCGAAACTCTTCCCACTTAGTGACTAAATCCCTTGTCATTATCTTTCCGGACGTTTCACAAAGCATCGATAACGTCTGGTTATCTGCCACGTGCGTACGTCTCTAGGCGAGAAAACGTTTTTCTTTGTCATCACTTAGAAATCGTAACATCTACGATACTTAAGCTGCGTTCGCATTATCGACCAGTCGTTGATAAAAGAACAACAAATCAGGTGACTAAACTCGGCGACCCAAATTTGTTAGTATCATAATATCTGATCTCAGTGACAAGTTTACGTACAAGCAATAAAAACTATTGCTTCGGGTTTCTTAAAAGCTACCTTCGATAGTGTCTGATTTCCAAGACAATTGTTTGTACTGCGACACTTGCATTTAATTAAAACGTATTTATTTAATCGCAGTGAACAACGATTTGCTTATTTTTTCTTCATCGCCGGAATCAAGTGCATACGCGTTCATACGTCTTGATAATTATGACAATGGATCGAATTACATATTTTTTATATCGAGATATTTAAATCTTGTTATTGTAATAGAAAAATAAGAATTATTTTTCCATTATTTAATAAAATATTTTATAACAAGTATTAAACTTGTTATAATGTGAATCTTTTATGAAATTTTGAATTTTTACGAGTATCATGTAAAAATATCTATTCTTTTCATATATCATACGACTGTTTTCAAAATTATTTATACATCTTAAAAATCCACTGTGTTTTCATCTAATAAACAGATTCTCTTTTAATATTTTTCTTTCTTTCAGTAATTGATTTCTTTTGAGACTGTTACAATATAATCGTTCGTTCGAGAAAATTATATTGTATTTACCGATTAATTTTGCAAAATCATCAAACAATATACTTTTTAATTCTTTTTCGAAGTTCTTCTAAATTATTAAAATATAAATAATTTTAATATAAAATAAATTTCTTCAATTTCTTTTTTCAATTTTTTAACTTAATTTATCATAATTAGCAGTATATATTATATATTCCCTTGAATTTACTAATCGTTGGCGACTTGGTCGACAGTGCGAAAACACCTTAAGATTCATGGGGAACCTTTTAAATATCGTCACTCGGTCAGATTGCCGCCGGATCTAATATCCGGTAACAGAATCAAGTTGCCGGCTATCGGTGATATCGTATCCTTTGATAGGTTTTAAGCCGCCAATTGCATCAAGCCTAACACGAGGTATTTTCTTAAAAGAATGCAGCACTATATATGTATATATATTATATATATACATTTTATATACATATATATATATATATATATATATATATATATATATATATATAATATATATTAACACGAACTACATCGTTGCGAAAAAGCGAACCTTTTTAGTTTCAGAGACCCAGTCTCCTAATCACACAGAAATACTGGTTAATGAAGCAAAGAAATATATATGTATATTCTTTTATAAAGTATATAGTTACCTATATTCTCACGATCCCTTTAACGTGGTCATTAATTTTGCATATCTAATTAGATAAACGATCGTTCCTTTTCAATAACATCGTACTAATAATAGTCGGCATTCGTTAGATTATCTGAGATCTCTTATAGAATTTGAAAATCGATTTGGACGTGTGTCTTCCACGAGGTATCATACAGTATACATACATATGTATGTTTACGTACGTTGTCCACGAACGATGTATAAGTGGGAAACGAAGAGAGAAGGGAAAAGGCTTATCGCTCGTGAATGCGAATAGGGTCATAAAATAATACGACAGATGACTGTTGGATGTTGCGTCACGTTCTTCGTTGTACTCGGTGTTCGTGACACCATTCCTGCGGGTTATTACGATTAAAGAATCAAGATTAGAACTCTTAATATCACCGTCTAAGTGCAGTCTCGGATTAGATGTATTTTTTCTATTAGGATTCTTCCGCAATACGATATTATCGTATCGAATCTCGAAACAACGTCACGATGGAAAATAACGCTTCCTCTTGCCAATTTCTTTTCTTTTCTTTTCTTTTTTATTTTTATTTCTTTTCTTTTAAAACCCGACTCGCTGTGGAGCAAAGTCACGTCTGTATCTACGTATAAAAGCCGAATGAGAAAGAGCCACGTATTATATAGAATCGAAATAGTCGATAATTAGAGCGAATCGAGATTTCGAGATTTGCAGATACACGTGCGCACGAAATGATCTCGTGAACGTGCCTCTCGATATATTGTATAACACCTACATGCCACGTGTCCTAATAGGATTTGCGTTTACCGTCTTTAGTGTCATAACAGTCGCGAGGGCCTTGACGTCGGGCAAGACATGAAATTAATTTGTTACCGGAAGACGTAGGCACGTTCGTACCTGCCCCCGGGGTAAAGGGGTAGAGAGGCTTAATACGTAGCCCGCTAACATCCTGATAGAATATGCTGACGATCGATAAGTTTTGTTGCCAGGTGTATTTATAGCACACAAAAGAGGTCCTACGCGTACGATCATACATCCTTTTGAACGAAATGATTTCTTTTCCTTTTCTTTTTTCTTTGTTTTTTTTTTGGCAGTACTTCAGCGAGAAATCGATCGAATGGAAATCAAATTAAATATTAAACAAATTTTCTTTTTTTTCACTTTTGCCGACTCTCCAGTCACGTAAATTTCACAGTATAAATATCATATCGGAAGATAGTGAACGCGTATATACATTACAATAAAACGTCGTAGCGTATAGAAAAGAAAAGCATAATACAAGTCCATATCATTACGGCTAAGAAACGCGGTAGACAGTTATTACGGATCGTTCGAATCCTCCGGGTGTTCTTTCTTGGGCACAAAGGCGTATTTACCATCTCTCGTTGTTTTTTTTCCAGAGTTTATTCACTTTGTTTCTTTTAAGCCACGCAAAGATCGAACGGGTACGTAGCCTTGAGCGAAGAGTGCAGAAAGGGAAAAAAAGATATGAGAGACAAAGACAGAGAAAGGGCGGGAAAATATTTTTTGTACTCAAAAAGAATCGATTGGGCAAGCAACAATAATAAACGCAACCCCAGTGACCATGACGATTCGAGAAAACGCTATAATAACATGGCATCGAGCATCGTCTCTCGATTTTCTCGCTTCAAATCGAGCAGTATTATAAAGCGAACCTTCCGAAGAATTCAACGATGGCTCGCGTACTCACTTTTACTAATACAAGTCAGTAACTTCGTAATAATCTCGAAAACTCGGCGTCTTGTTCGCCATTGTTGTTTGACAGAGAAACTGTCATTGTTGAACATATTTTATATTAAACCAGAAAATTCCGCTAAGAGAACTTTTCGAATTTCCCATTTGGAGTAGCTGCTATTGTAATGTACCGTTAAGCGTCTTTCGTCGTTGCGTTGTTGTCGGCTACGGAAAAGAGAGGCCATTCTTATAGGAATAATCGTCGAATGTTCGACGTTCGAGCAACGAAATGGAGGTCGGACAGAATTTCTCACGGTTAAGTCTCTTACGAGATTGTATTTTTCATCGAGCAAGCATGATGCTCTCGTTTCCGTTTGTAGTAGTTCAATGAAAGGCCCCATCCCGCTTGTAATTTATCTTGATGCATCGCGGAAAGAGAGTTAGGAGTCTTTACGACGAACAGTAGCTTCAACTATAATAATTCGTGCTCTTCTACGCAATCATCTACATAACCGGGTAACCCATTCGTTTTTAGTAGGTATATGTTTATACGTGTATATGTACCGGGCACACGCCTGATTTTTATGGCTTACATCACCAAGATTACGGCCAACGTTATAATACACATACACACATATATACACAACGCTTTTAAACGATCTTTCTGTTTTAATATGATTTAACAAAAGGAACGATCGTTAAGCTAATCCGACATTAAACGAGATCCATTCAAGTGCGATATTCATTCTTTATTTCTCTTTCTTTTATCTTTTTTTTTTTAATTTTCTTTGATTTCACAATTTCAAAGAGAATTCTTTTTCTTTTATACGTAACCCTTAATACTTATCATCAATGAAATTTCACTTAGATAAAAAATATATCTACGATCGTTTTTTAATATTGAGTAATAATACAAATTTTTAATTATTACATTTGTTTATTTCGGTGATTTTTAAAATAAAAAATAATATATTCGATTGATCTTTACTTGTGACAAAATTAATATAATTTTTAATGATCATTTTTTAAACGTTACGTGATGACTGTCCGTCGAATTTTTTTCAGTGTTAGAACGGATGCTTGTCCGTTCGTCGGAAATGTATGTATCTGGACAGAATCGAAAATGACATCAACGTGGTGTTATCTGCCGGTCATGGTCACGAGGATAAAAGCGTTGCCGCTGTTCTTAGAGTGGGAATATTCTTTTGTGCGTGCGCCTACGATGCGACTTCAACTTAACGTCTCATAAAATGAACAAAGAGAAAGAGAGAGAGAGAGGGGGGGGGGAGGTAGAGGGTAAGAAAAAGAGAGAGGAATCGATGTTAGACAACTTTAACAGATTCGTTCGATTAACGACGCTATTTCACGATCTACGTCTAATGTCTTTTCTGAGCAGATACATAAGTGCTTAATGTGTATATTCAAAATATCCGAATCGTTTCATAAATTTTTCGTTCATAAGATTTCTACGAATTTTAGATAAACATTTTCTATATACAGTGTGTAAATCTAGAATCATAGAAGCAAAGAAACGTTGGACTATAAAATCCATTGAAACCGTTATGTTTCATAGATACACGAAGATAACACCTCTATTCAGTCAAAATTCCTTCGAATCGTGTTAAACGAAATTCGTTGGCACTCCTTTACGAAATATTATTTGAGATGAATATAAAGTTTGAGTTGAAGAGTGGATGCTTAGAAATAGAAAATCCATACAAAATATCAGTAAAATATAAGTCAATGTAAATCGTATGGTTTCAGTCTTTTGACACATATATTGGATTAAGTTTGATATATTAAAAAGTACAATTATATAGTACTTTTATGTACTGTATTTTATGTGTGTGTGTGTATATGTGTATATTGTACTTTACACATATATATATATATATATATATATATATATATATATTATTTTAATACAAACGCCCGACCGATAATCTTTTATAAATGTTTTACGACAAAAACTGATAAATTTTTCGTAATATTTTATTCATAAAATACCAAATCGAGAAAAATATTTATTACATTGAAATAAAAAGGACAAGGTTCGTAAGCCAATATAAAAGATGAATAAAATTAATGTGACACGTGGAAGGTTACCGGAAGATAGAAAATTTCTCGAAGGAAAGGAAGTACGATCACGTTGATATACAAGTCCCTTCCTTCCGGTCGATCGCGGACTGGCAGTGACCTCGTTGTCTCATTTGTCCAATAGGATATCGGGTGTCCAAGGTATCGAGTACTGCTACCACTGGATGTAAATAAAACACGTGGTACACCGCATTCGTGCCACTAATACGGCATCCGCACGCCTCTCGCAAGCCTTTTTTGCGCACACTACGCACACACAAGCAGCAGATGAAGTAGCTAACAGCGCGGAAGCCATGTTAACGCTCACGGCGACGAGCAGTGAATCTAGTTTGCAGCGGGTTCTTAAAGTCTTAACCGATTCTGGAACGAGTTGTACGACAAAACGTGCGAGTCCATCGTCGTGTCGTCTTATCGATGACGGCCATGGAAGAAAAAAAAAAAGGAGAACATCGATGGATTATGACGAATATGTGGCCTAGGAAAAAGAGATTTCATTCGATGTTACTAGAATCTTCGCTAATTCGTGTCACTCTTGCCATTAGAGTTTTCTAATGTAAAACGATTTATATTAGATTTTTTATTTTCTCATCATCTCAAATTCATTATAGGAATGTTCGCGTTACTTCGAAAAGTCTATTGTTCGGTTTTGAATCCTACTTTCTTTTATTAATAAATAGTTTATTTCTTCATTCTCAAAATTAGACCTGAGAGAAACTTTTCTACTCTGTTCATTAAATCGTTGAAAACTTTATACGGAGATCTGAGGTTCGATTTAATTGCAGTAGTTAATTTTTTAATTTATAATAAATATGATTATATGTATGATAAGTACTCATGCAATAACTGTTACCGATGAGAGACTACTCGAAAATCTTCACTCGAATATCTATACGATCTTTTACCTCATCTCTATGTATTCTTCTTAAATATACGAATTTTTTGAACGAAAGGACAACGCTATAATCAAATTTATTGCTTTAGTGTATAATAGTTGTAAATAATATTTCTGATAATATAATGAGATAATAAGTATAAAATATTTGAAAGATAAAGTAGATTCTATGAAAGTAGTTGCATTTTGAAAGAAAATTATAAAAATCAGTAACGTTCAATACAATCAATTTTTTTCAATCGTGAAAATCCAATAATGAAAATTCAAGTTATATGCTATAAATCATGAATCGTTACGGTCCCGTAATCGTAACGCAACGACTCAATCTCCTTAGCCTACTTACTAAGGTATAATCAAGGAGATAAAGTTACTTTGGAACAGGAGAAAAAAACGATAGGAGAAAAATATCGAGAAACAATTGTTGGCAGTACACGCATACGCGTTTGTGTCGTAGACGGCAATAGTTATACTTCCATAAGTTATAAATCGTGCATCGAGTAAGAACTGCGTATACTTTGGCACTGACGTCATCTCGATCGAATGAACTTTACGATCGGCAACCGATCGATAATCGTGGCCGCCCGCTGCGAATTCCTTCGTACGTGGAAGAGGTGTTAAGGCGCGAACCGAGAATAATCGCTCGTTGTGCTATATATGCTTGCACCTGACGACAAAAGAGAGAGAGAGAGAGAGAGAGAGAGAGAGAGAGAGAGAGAGAGAGAGAGAGTTAGGTCTACTATAAAAATCTAGGAAATCGTTTGCCAATGCATACGTGAATCAGGCATAAAAAGGATTTGTATAGATGAAGAAAAAGAAAAATAATGAGAGTATATATGTATGTGTAAATTGAATAAATAACAAATACCGAACGTTCATAATAGAGAAAAGGTATTTTTATGAAAGGCAGATCGATTCGTAAAAGTAATGTTTTTTTTTGAAAATTCTTGTAGGATTAAATGTGATTAATTGTGTTTATTATATATATTAATTAATAATGATATTGTAATCTCAGTAATTAAAATGCATCTATCTAAAGATAGATATAAGAAAAATCTCCGTTTTTTCTTATACCTTTCTTCTAACTTTTTCTAAAAACTTTCTGAAAAGCGGGGATAGATTTTTAGATATTTACTCAATAGAGTTATCCAATAATATTTAAAAATTATAATAATAAAATAATAAAATAACAATAATAAAAATAATAATATATAATATATAATATATAATAATAATATAATAAAACAAAATGAGATAATAAAATTATTATGATTAATGCGATAGTAATTACTTTGTGTATGCGTGGTGTTAGGTTGCGTGTGTACTTAACAATAGAAAGATGGCAACGTATTTCGAAGTTCGATCTCAATTTCGATACATTGAAAGAACGTTCCTTGAGCTTGGTAGGCTTCTTGATGCATAAGAATTTCGAAACTTGCGAATCTGGTTTTTCTTCCTTCGTCCAGCACGGCGCATTAGCATTCGTCAACGATTATGCGAATTCTCACGAAGACCGCGAACGTCGAGGAAAGATTTCTCTCTCTCTCTCTCTCTCTATCTCTCTCTCT